>NW_015386231.1:123380-208970 GCF_001527695.2 Protobothrops mucrosquamatus
TTTTTTTCTGTCAATGCTGTACTTCTCCATGACCAGAATCAGAATTATGTGTCATTTCTGGCTCATATTTTGAAGTCTGCCTGCTGATGCTTCTCTCTGAAATGATTTTGGGAGACAGAACAGAATTATAGGGATGGTGGGGCTTCATAGAACAGAGCAGGAGGAGGGATAATAGCGATGCTTCTCTGATTTGCTTGAGGGGAAAAAATACTTTAGTCTTTTAATAAATGCACCATTAATTGGGGATTCTTCTCTCTTTTTCAGAGTTGGCAGTGCTTAATTGCTCTCGGAGTTCCCTTCCTGGCTTGTGGGCATACGGTAAGAGTCACAAGAACTTTGCTAACTGAAGATCCGCCTTCAGCGGCAGTTAATTAATCACTGTGTCTACTGCAGAACAAGTAGCCATCAGGGCCAGTGCGTTTCTATGGTTTACTTTGTAAACATATCCAAATGTATGTGCAATTTTGCACAGTGTTAAAATTGTGATAATGGTGTTTAAAATTATTGGATGTATATATGAGAAAAGCTTATGTGTATTTTTCCTTGTTAATCCTCAACAATCACACTCGGGAGAAAAATTAATTGATTCTCTTAGCATTAATTCTCAGTGGAGAACTCTCTGTATGCTGCTAAAAGCTAAGATCCTTTATAATTTAACCAAGAAGCTAATATTTCACTCCAGTTGAGACTCATTCGATTAATGTTAATAAATCTAATGGCATAAAAATTACATGTCATAAATTGCCCTTTAATGGAATATTTCTTAACATCTGTAGTAGGAATACAGATATCTTAAGTTTACTAGTTGAAAGCAACCATTCTTTGGAACTCAGGAATTCATCTTTGTTCACATTCTATGCTTCAAGTGACAAAATAAATTTCTGTAGAGACAATAAAGCTATGGATGGGGGAAGTATCTACCTGCCTTAAAAAAGAGAGAGGGCAAAAAATAACCCTCCTTAAATCCTAATCATTGTCAAGCTTGTTTTCTATATGTCAGGGTTTTTTTCTCCCAGAGGACAGTATTTGAACTCAGAGTTAAGACTTTATCAGCAGTGCTAGATAAATCACTATCAGTGAATGAAGAGGAGCAAGAATCTGGGGGCAAATAGCCCACCTAATTAATTGAAACCCATAGATCTTTCAGTGATTACATAAATTGGCAAAGCTGGGGCTGTATTCCGATACCAAGTGGCCTCTGTGCCAACAACAAGCTCTCTGTGATGCCAGGCTGATCCGTTTCGCAGCTAAGGTGCAGCAGACATTGCAAAAATAACTAATGACTTACAAAAAATGGACACTCTATGGTCAAACAGATGGTCAGACTCTTTAAGCATTGGAGTCGAAACCACGAAGACCTGCATGATTATAGTGGAGAGATGAAGCCTGGTCATTAATTGCAGAGAAACTGCTTGCTTATAAGATCAAATCTAGATTTAAAACAGAAGTTTACAAATACTTCCCATTTTTTGTGTGCTTTCATCCTCATTTGCTCAAGCAAGATAGTATTTGTATTTCCTGTCATTCTTTATGGCAGGCATGTTTATATTAAGGAAGGGTTTCTGGCTGTCAAATTACTTATCTATGGGGATATGAACCTTTTCCTTTAGCCAGAAATCTTCCCAGCATGAAACATAAGCATCCATTTTAAAAGCGTATGCTCAGCTAAGAATGTGACTGTATGTTATAACTGGCTCGATCTTGCTCCCTCTTGTCATTTTCACTAATGATTTACCTATGTTTCTGTTGGTTGCCCCATTCCTCACACAGTTGTTAACAAAGCATTGCAAAATCTTTGCTGATACCATAACAGTGCTCTCAGGGAAGGGATAAATATCAAGAGATAGAGAGGTCATATAAAGAACCAAGAACATTTCATTCCTGAGCTTTTGGTCAAGATGGACAGCAAACAGCTTTTAATCCATGTCTATATTCTTCCCCAAGGACTTTATTTAAAGATCTTACTATCTTCCTTACTTAAGCTTGTGCAGTCTTCCCTATCAGGGCCTCTATAAGATGATGTGTTGGGACTACAATCCCAGAATTCCCAGTCTTTGCAATCAGTAAGCAAGATAACAAAGAATTCTGGGATTTGTAGTTTTGTCACAAGTAGGAGCAGCCAAATGAGAAAAAAAAACTGGATTTTCCTACTACATTTGAGCAGAACCACCTTCATAAAGTACAATATACTTTAAAAAGAAGGTCCTTCCCGAGTCTGAATGGAGGGGATTGAGTCTTTAAGAGCGGCATTGAGCAATAATTCAGCCTACGCCAGCCTGACACTATACAGCTCCTATCTTCCCCATCACATCTGCAGGGAAAAGGTTGGCGAAGACTCACTTGCAAATCATACTACTGATGACCAAATGCAACCTTGTGATGAAATTAATGTTTACTTGTTTACTTTGCTATAGTTGAGATGAAGGTACTAACTTTTTGATATGTATGTTGTGAATTATCTTTCAAATTCTGAAGAAATTCCTAAATTCAGATGTTAATTGATTTGAACAAACATGTTCCTTATACATATTATAACACTAACTACTACTCTTGATTAAAGAAAGACTAAGTTCATTATGGTATAATTGTCAGAACTGAATGAAGCGTGTAAGCAAAATATCTTCCTTGTAGACACTGTTTCAGCCAGCTGTCCCATTTAGCACCAACACCAAGAGATTTTTTGTTTGTATTTTTCCACTTTTTTAAAGTATTTATGATAAATCTTGGGATGACTAATGCATTTTAGCAAGTTTAATTTTTCTTTTTTTACTAAAAGTCGGACTGCTCGGGGTCTGGGTTAAAGCTACATTGTGCTTACTTCGTATAGATTTAAAAGAGGTGATTTATCATTTTTCTTTCCAAGTATTTATAAGTTTGAAAAGATTATGATTTGTAACTTTTTACCAGAATTATCCCAGATTTCCTGATCCGTCTATGTTGAAAGGTACATAATTAAGCAGACTCAGGTTCTATTAAAGCCCTGAGCTACTTAACCTTGAATTAAGCAGAGACCCTGAAAGAGTAATACATAGTCACTGTTGCATTTTGTTGGCTTGAATGGGAACAGAGAACTACCTAGCTGACCGTAGCATTTCTTATTAATGATATTTTTCATGCGGAAGGGTGCAAACGCAGGAGATCTGTAGGCTTGATTTGTTGGCTTGCATGTTGAGTCTATGGGAAGAGTTCAAATATTAGAAGGGCCATACTTGTAAAGGTTTGGGCCGCACATTGGCTGCTAGGGAAAAAAAACCCTTTGCCTGGAAAAGGCAATATTGAATACGCAAGGCTTTCAATGGAATTTAACTGGAATCATCTCACAACTCCAGGTTGGAACTTGGAGGTGACAAAGTGCACTACTTTTGCATGCATGGGACCCCCTTGAAACAAATATATCCTTCTACCTCACACATCTAAATTAAAACAGTGACTGCACAACATTTCCCATCCACTTTACAATTTGCTTTCCTAGTTGGTGGGCGGTTGTTCCTATTTTGTTTTTGTTTTTTTTAAAGAAAACGCCCATGCCTACAAAGTCCATAGTGTTCATAGATCATTGAGATAATTCCTACTCAACAAGGGATCATTACCTCCACTCACTGGAAAGGAGCTTATGTGGGACTTAAGATTTGATGGAGAAGCACCCACTTCCTGTTGTAGGCAATGTAGATTTGCTACAGCAGAGTACTACATTTTAAAGAGCAATTTGTTTGATCATCTCATGGCTCCATGTTGCAGTTTGCTGGCTTGTGTATTTTAACCCTTTTACTGTGTATATCATGAGAAAAAGTTTGGCATGTGTCCCACTCCCATCTAAACCAGCAGCAAATAAGGATATGTCTTGCATTATCTGTGTAGACGTATCAAGCTTTGTATTGTGTATGGATGACTGTTTTCTGATTTTGTTTAGCATTATAGTTTACACTGAGGCTGGTTGTGTATTTCTGCTGTTTAAAATAGTCAGCAGATTCTCAGCTGCTCTACACTTTATTTCTATGCACTTTAAACCTTTAAGTTCTCAGAAGGAAGATAAACTGCCTCTTGGGATGTCAATTTCTGTCTGACACTATTTGAATATAGTACGAGATTTCAAAAAACAGATATGTAGCAATCACGTATCAAAACATTCGAGCTACATAATGGCTTGTATAATGTGAAACAAATGTCTATTTTTATCTGACTAAACCAATCTGTATACCTAATTTTGATTAAAAAATGGAACGTTTTTCAGCTTGGGTCTCTTTCTTTTTAAATTAATATCATGAAGATTATCTAATTCAGGCCACAGTATCTTTCCTAAACAGACATGGAAAACATTTCATAAACGGTAGCTACATGCCCTCCAATTTAGAGAATGGGCAGTTTCCCTCCTGCATTCATTTGAGTGTGGAAGAAGGTTGAACACATCTTGATGAAGCATCCCCTCCTTGAAAGGAATCTGGAAGCTCTTGCTGTCTCTAGTGCACACCGTCAACATCTGTGTGAAGTTTTGTATTATCCTTGTAGTAATGAAGAGTAATGACCTAGAACGGCAGATACACTGCAATTGAGCTGTAGTGGCACAGTGGTTAGAATGCAGTATTGCAGGCTGATTCTGCCCACAGCCAGCAGTTCGATCCTGACAGGGCTCAAGGTTGACTCAGCCTTTCATTCTTCTGAGGTTGGTAAAATGAGTACCCAGATTGTTGGGGGCAATCTGTAAACTACTCAAAGAGGTCTGTAAAGCACTGTGAAGCTATATATAAGTCTTAAGTGCTATTGCTATTGTTAATTTGAACAGAATGATTTCTTGACTGTATGAGAACCACGGTTCACCATTATTTTGATAATAGTGACTGGCCAGATGCTTCTGCAAAGGGTAAAGTTTGAATGAAAAAAGCAAAGTGTATTGAACTCTCTCAGCTAATACCTGTTGCTAAATATAGCTTCCTGGATTTGAATAAAACTTTAAAAAAAACTTTTGAGTTTTTTTATCCATATCACCATCACATTCTATGGCAGTGAATTTTATGATGTGAAATCCTATACTGTATGTTTCATCCCTGAACTTCTTGTTGTTGTTAGTTGCGAAGTCGTGTCCGACCCATCGCGACCCCATGGACAACGTTCCTCCAGGCCTTCCTGTCCTCTACCATCTTCTGGAGTCCATTTAAGCTCACGCCTACTGCTTCAGTGACTCCATCCAGGCACCTCATTCTCTGTCGTCCCCTTCTTCTATTGCCCTCAACCTTTCCCAGCATTAGGCTCTTCTCCAGTGAGTCCTTCCTTCTCATTAGGTGGCCAAAGTACTTGAGTTTCAGCTTCAGGATCTGGCCTTCTAAAGAGCAGTCAGGGTTGATCTCCTCTAGGACTGACTGGTTGATCGCCTTGCAGTCCAGGGGACTTGCTGAACTTACTACAAATAATTTTTGTGACTGCCCTGAAATCTTCTGTTACCCAAGAACTGCAGGAGAAGCACTGATTTGACCTCTTAATTTTATAAATATGGATTTTTGGAACATGCATTTTTCTTGTATTTTGGTATCTCCGTGTTGTCAAAAAAATGCTGTTTTGTTTTTAGACTTCCGATCTTTTCATATTATTAAGATGAGATGAACAAAAATTGAAGACCTAAAGGGTCAACTTTAAAACTTGCTTTAATACCTGACTCCGTGCAAATAACAAAGAAACTCAGAGACCTCACCCCTGTAAAGTTGCAATGTATTAGTAAACAGGACACTGGCAAATAGCTAAGATGAGAACAAAGGGACTGCTGAAATTTCAGTTGCTGATCACTCTTGAAAAGAAACTTTAAAAAAAAAAATCTTTACTTTTTATCTTGATCAAATAGAACAAGCAGTTTGGAAGTTTAAATTAAAGCATTTTAGGACTTTGGGGCCTATTTATTGGTTTTGCTTTAGATTATGAATGTGCAACCTTTTGTCCTGCTTGGGTTGCGCTGAGTGAAGAGGAATTGACTTGGGTTGCATATAAAATATATATTTTATTAATATATATTAATGTATATAATCATATAATATTAAAAGTTTATGAACTTGTGGGATTGCATTACTAGCTGTCCAGGGCCATATGTGGCCTGGACCTGCCTGCTTTAAATAATGCAATAAATACACACAACACACACAGACACACATATGCATGCATATTTGTTTGTGTTTTGTATGACTCCATAGCCATAATATTGATCTAATTTGCTGAAACAAACATTTTGCAGGGGTAAAATAAAATGTTAACAGATTCCTGGCCAATGGAGCAACCTTATAAGGCTTATATATTTCCCACTAAGAAAATATATTTCTAGTATATTCCAAGTAATTTTTATATGCAGATTAAATTAAAACTAATGCAATCATCCTCTTACATACATACTACACATCATGAGCATTTTTTTTTCTTTCTCCTGTGACAAGCTTTCTTTGCCAGCTTTAAAGGGACTGGAAAGCGTAAGTAATTGTTTTTCTCCCTAAAAAGTGTTCCAATTCCTACAATATGGAAAACATACATAATTTTATAACACAAAAATGTTTGGTAATATTTATAATGGCTTCGGGGAGAAAAAAAAGGTCAAAGCTTTCAAATGCAATCGTGACTCGTTGAAATATTTAATATAGGTCTGGCAAGTTGAGATATAAAGCAATATTTGTAAAAGCCAGAACAATGAATGTGTGCTTTCATCTAGTTGGCAGGTAATCGTAGACTGTTGTTTTTCTGTGCTAAGAAAGGGTACTCATTTTAAGATTAATAATGTCCTGTGAAT
The DNA here is from genome assembly GCF_001527695.2 of Protobothrops mucrosquamatus. NCBI lineage: Eukaryota > Metazoa > Chordata > Lepidosauria > Squamata > Viperidae > Protobothrops > Protobothrops mucrosquamatus. The sequence goes on from NW_015386231.1 coordinate 130,138, forward strand.
GACGTGTTGCAAGTCTCATCAAAATTAAGCTGTGGTTGTACATACGATAGTCCTTCAAACATAGGACATTTGCAGCTCTCCAATCACAGTGTGAAATGTCTTAAATCTCAGCCCTGATTTTTAAAAAAGAACTTTTAAATCTCTTGGATTCCCAAGAACATTGAAACACTTTTCAACTGAACTGTATCCTTTTAAATTCCTCAAATTCCAAGTGAAAGGAAGAGAGACGCACTGCCATGTATGAACGCTCAACCCATGTTGAATTTCTTAATATTTTGCTAGGTATAGAAGATATTTATACCTAGTTCATAGTAATCCACACCCATCATTTTTATAGCAGGTAGAAACGCGTTACAGACCAGTTCTTTCCTGTACTAGGAATGCAAAAATAACTTGAAATATTAACTTAGTGTATTTCTCTTAGCACACAAATAATTTGGTGAGAAATTGATATTGCAATTAGTCTTCAACCTGTGAGTCTAAATGAGAACGAGTGTTGGTGTGATTTAGTTACAACAAATTGCTTAACAGCTGAAATTTTATTCTCTGTATCTTAAGCCCCAGTGACATGATTCTAAAAATCTGATGAGGCTTGCTTACATTGATTCAGTGATCCATACATGTGTTCCAGAATAGGAATTCTGGAATTTCCTAAAGCAGATACAGATCATGACTAAGGAAATTGCACTCCTTCTATTATAATGAAAGGGGCAGAGGAATGAAAACATTTAATCCAATAATGAAGTTAAATCCAACAATTCACTCTAAGTAATAGGGAGGGGGGGTGTCAAATAGTAATGTAGTCATGGTTCCGACAGATGAAACTCTTCAAATGAACTTCGAGGCATTGTTTACCTTAAAGAATCTTTATTTCAAGTAGCATAATATCGGCACTGCATAATCAAAGCCAAAAACTGAATTCCCCTCCCCTGAGCACATAGTATCAAAGCACAATTCCCTCCTCCAATTAACAGTCATAAATCACATTCCCCAATTAGCTTGAAGCCCAGGCTTCCTCTCCAGTTCTCCAGCCCACCGATTCCTTATCAGCTCTGGTTTACAATAACCTTGTTTCTCACGCTAGGTCCAGTGTTGTTATGTCTAGCTGGACTCTCGTTCACATTCCCCCTCCCAGCATCATCTAACTCTAAAAGCAAAAGATAAGAAATGGCTACATTTCCATCTGTTGTCAATGCAAAAACATCCGATGTTAGCAGCGTTGACAAATGTTTCTACATGAATTGAAAAACAAATGATTGCCAAGCATAACTAAAAAAAGTTCTTATCAGCCGAGCAGCGCAACAGAGAGTAGTATGGATAGTATCATGTTAATCTGCAAAACATTCATTTGTACAAAATTGATACAAATTAATGGAAAGTCTAGTTAAGTAAGGGCAACTGCAAGGAAAATGGCAATGACTGCCATATTGACACCCTATTTTTGACACCCTTTAACTAATGGCTATCTCTGGCAATTGCTACAGCTAAACTGAAGGTAAAATGAATCTGTTGCCCTTATGCAGAACAGAACATACTCTACAGTGTTCCTACCCCTAGATTGCATCATCTCAAATCAGCTACATGAACATCTGGAGCACTAGAATTTGCAAGATGGAGATCCCATCCTCCCAAGCTGAATAACTCCATACCAGGGTCTTTTTTTCTGAATATCACTGTACAGCTTTGTGAGGAGGCGTAAAAAGACGAGGAAATTAACTCAGTATCATACATACTTGCTAGCAATCATCTACAGTTCAAAACGCACCACTTACTCGGGTGCAAACATTTGCCTTGCAGCTTCGGGCAAAATATGGGCAAGATTTCTATCAGGCATTGTTGAAATGATGACGCGCTTTTTTAGCAAAGAAGCTGATCTCTCCAAGCGTCAGCTGCAAAGAACAGGCCCAGTGAGAGAGACAGAGAACAATCTGTCCTTGGCTCCAGTGTTTTCAAGAAACTACTGCTTTGGACTCTCATTTCCATGGCTATGCTAGCCAGGGATAATTGGAATTGTAAATATAAAATTCCAGATATAAGGAAGGCACCTACTCAGGCAAGTTTGACCGACACCCAGCCTTTCATCTTTGAGGCCAGTGCTCAGAAGATCTTGAAAACCCTTCTTTAGAATTTCAACAAGTCGCGAAACAAACTCTTGCCCAGATTTAGTACCCACTGTATTTATTAAATACTTAGTCAAGGAATAGTAGAATAGGATCAAACAATAACCGCTATGTTATCAAAGATTCATTTGCTTTAACCCTTAGAATAGGCCAAATAGGTCTGCCCCTTCTATAAAAGAGAAGTCATTAATTGGATTTTAAGAACACAAAAAAAAATCTCCATGAAGTATTTTTAACTTCAAGGACACTTGAGAATGACTAAAAGGATCGTATTAAACAAAGAGGAACAAAAGCTAGCCTAAGATGTAATCAACTTGCAAATTCAGCAATGTGGATTTTGGCTGGGAGTGGTTTGCTTCGTTAGAGCCTGGTTCAGCCCTCTTGAATAATGAATTATTGCCAGTGGTGCCTACTTTGGAATGCAGTGATTGGATTGTGCATTCCTGTGATTGACTGTCAAGTAACCTATCGCTTCTAATTTGCTCAGTACTGTAGCACACCAGATGCTCATTCTCGCTTTATTTCAAAAGGGAGCCTGACAAATCGAGCATCTGAATATTTAAGTGGTCATTTGGATATTTAGTAATGGGCTGGGTTTGCCCACTGTGCTGAGCCATAATGTGGTCTGTTTTGCATTCAGCAAATGTGTGAATTCAGTCACATTGCATTATGGCCTAGCCAAAAAAAAAGGTGTATTATGCCAATTTTCTCTTAAAATCCATAGATTTTGTTGCTGTTGTTCATGCTTAAAAGTTGGTTTCAAATTATCTAAGAGAACTCAGAGACGAAAACAACCTTGGAAAAATTAGAATAGAGTCATACTTCATTATCAGCTTGGAATTGTGTCAGAATTGCACACAAAAAAAACTAGCTTAACCAATGAAATCATCTGCTGGAAGATAAGAAGCAGCTTTGCTTGTCATTTCCTGGGTGGTTCCTTTACAGGCTAGTCATATCCTGGGGAATTTGGTGATCTTGTGATATTTGATTTCTGGATTTTGCTTCTGAAACACCATTTCTAATTGCCACCAACCTCTTTTTTTTGTCTTGTCTAGTATCATCTGGGACTTACTTCTCAGCCTGAACTCTTTCTTCTGAACAATGTTGATGCTGTCCCAATCACGAATAGATGAAATCCCGTCAACTACCGTCAACCGAGCATAACTTATTTGAAGCCCCCCTCTATGTTGCACAAAACCAAATTTTGATTGGTTCTGAAATGAGCGGGTACAAGTCAAGAACTGCCAATGGAGACCGAGCTTCCCCTTGAAAGAAGAAGCAGGAAGGAGAGTCAAATTATGAAGAGTTATCTGTTACACTGGGAAACAGACCTCTTTAGAGGTTGTACATGAGATCAACTATGAAGGCTATTAAAGGACTATTGACAAAGGTAGAGCATTAAGTGAGAAAAATGGTTCTGATTGACAGACACCGGCAAAATGCAGGAGGTAACAAAAAGGTGAAGAGCTATGAATGAAATTAGGGTGCTGAACTTGATATTTCTCTCTCTCTCTCTCTCTCTCTCTCTCTCTCTCTCTCTCTCTCTCTCTCTCTCTCTCTCTCTCTCTCTCTCTCTCTCTTTGCACATCTCAGTTCACTAAGTTATGAGGAAAGTGGCTGGAAGACAGTTACACTGGAGAGCGTCGCAAATAAAGGGAGAGTTTGGTACCCTCTTCCCACTTAGAAATCCTCACCTCTTTATGGGTATAAATAGGTATATTTTTGTAAATAATAGTTCTAATAGGGAGCCTCCCACTTGATACAAATGATCAATAATCTGTTTTAGAAGGACTCACAATTTTCTGTTACCTTCTGATTTCTGGAATACTGAGAGATGGTGTTCTAGAAATTAAGCAATATCCTGCAGTTAATGCAAAAGCACATTGAAAATTGAAAAGAACTTTCTGAAACTTTTAATGGCCATAATCCACCAGGGAGAGAATCTACATGAGCCAACATATAAGACCTTAAATAAAGAGGAACGAATGGAAGGTGGAGCAAGAACACACTTCAAGTTCTTTAGGTTTAGACAAAATAATGTTTGGTAGATTTCCCACCCATGTCCTCCTATCCTATTCCAATGTGTTTCATCCCCTTTCCTTCATATGGCATATTCCTGCACGTTGCATTCATGAAAGACATATCTTCGTTTAACCCTTTGGTTGCCTGTTTTGTTTAATTGTTGTGGGGAAGGGTTTTTTGGTTTCTTTTTCTTTCATGGCCGTCTAATTCATTCTGGAGCTAGATTAAAGAGCATACTATTTACTTCGGCGTGGTTAAACTGCAGATTCCGCTTAGCACAAAATCATTCTGAATTGTTTTTTTGTTTTTTTTCCCCAAATGGGCCCCTGATCCTTCTCTCCAGAAATGGGTGGAAGCTGTAGGACTATGGAATCTAAGGGGAAACCATGATAATCCTACATTTTTACTAAGTACAAATAAACCAAGCTGCTGTTGCTTCCTCTCGAGAAAGTTGGTTAGTGAGAAGAACATAGAGAAAGGTAAATCCCAATGAAGTCCGCTGTAGGTCCTCTTTCTTAATTGCTAGTGGAAAACTTCAGCCTAGTGCTGATCCCAGAACTGTAGCTGTTCTATTAGCAATGTAAGAGCATGCCAAGTGGGTTATGGAGGCTTTGGATTCATGAGTGTCCTAATCTTCAAAGACAATGATCACCAAGAAAGAATAGAAATAACATATCCAATAATGATTCTCCCTCGTCCCGATTTCTTGAAGGTTAGTCAACCTTCTTTTCTGAGCTTGAGTTAAACACGAAGCCTAAGAAGGGTTTGCTCAGAGCTTCTATATCCTGAAGACTTTTGCTCTCATCATTGAGTTTAATTTGCTCTGCTCTTTCTGGCTTCTGCTAGCATTGTTCAAGTAATGCCTCAGGTTCTGGATAAAAGTATTTGACACTGTGATTGTTCAAGTACATTCAGGCACATTTTTACAGTTGGAGAGACAGAACTGGGAGGGATTTCTTTAATAGAGATCAGGGGTCCCAAACTTGGCAACTTTAAGATTTGTGGACTTCAACTCCCAGAATTTCCCAGCCAGCATGACTGGCTAAGGAATTCTGAGAACTGAAATCTGCAAGTCTTAAAAGTTACCGAGTTTGGAGACCCCTGACATAGATTATGCACAATCTGGTTACATAGTCCACCCTGGTTTCAACTCAGGAAACAATATAGTGCTAAACAGATTACTCAAAATGCTACCTGAGCGTGCACAGGATTGCAACCTTGTACTCCCTAAGCTTTGTTATAAAGCTGGTTCAATGCACAATTAAGATTGGAGGAAATCCTTGTGGTACAGTATCAGTTTTCCCTTTGAGAAGTAGCTTTCTTGCCCTCATGAGCTTTAAAGAAAAATGAAAGCCACGTGTGATAATATATATATATATATTTACTTGAAATCCCATCTTTTGCATTTGATCTTTCACTTCCCATTTCCTCTCCTTTTTTGTGATTGCCCATGTTCTTTTCTATTTATAAAGCAGCGTCGAAGTCCATAGTCCATTTTCATTTTCCCGCAGTCCAGTTCCAGAATAAAAAGGCAGGTAGAGTAGGGGATGGTTTACTCCACATCAAACACATTTCATATCTTCTGTCTCACATCTGAGATAGAAGATACAATGGTACCTCTCATCGTAAAATGCACGACCCAATTATATAAACTGTTCGAACTTGCATTGTCTGATGCTTAAGTTTATTGCAGGCAGGAAAGCTCTTTTTGCTTTTGATAATTTGCCTCTCATTTTACCCAAGTCATATATTCATGCTGTAAGAGTTGATGATGGTTGTGTAATGAACCAACTTCTTTATATAAACGTGACCTACCCTGCCCTCCCATCTCATCCTTTTTAACCATCATTAGTGACATACCTAGAGGGTAGCGTGACCAGGTTTATTTGTTGGTTTCACATTCTGGTGTTAAGATTTAATTTAATTTCCAGGCCTTTAGGAGAGGATGCATCTAAAAGCAAGAAATGAAATAGACACACCCAACATTGAACTTTGATTTCTGAAATTTCCCCCTCACCCCAAAACCATTCAAGTTTCCAATCCTCACATTCAGAAATAAACTGGCGATATTGGTAGAAAACACGTGTTCATAATTACTACAGTTGCTTTAGTTGGCCAAGATACACCCTATCTTTGTATATTAGAGTTATCTGTATATTCTCTTCGATTTTGGAAAATCTAATGTTGACATAGCTTTAAAACAAAGCTAAGCCAACAAGTGAGATGTCCTTTGGCAACAGCCTATGTATGCAATTTGGGGGCAGGTGTGTCTTGTACAGCAATAAGTTGAGACTGGCTTCTAAGACTGGCTGCAAAGCTGTTGCCAAAATTTTGCTTTCTGCTTCAGACTGAAGAACATATTCCCATGCTCAAACCAGTGTCCGAGTCTCTTAACTAGACCTGGATGCACAGGTACATTTGAAGTACACTAGGTTGATGGTGCCACCAGAATGATCAGGTAGCAATGAAAATTTTTCAAGGTGCTCTAAATATTTGTAGGTCAATAAAATACTTGGTTTATTGCCTTTGGGGCGGATTGCTTTTAAAAGTTTGATGTTACAAAATCTATTTTTCTCATTGTTAATTTTGTTTGACATTTGGTACTAATTTATTTGAAATGTTGGGTCAGTCGTTTTTGTTTATTTAAATGAAATTCCAGATCTTCAAATAAATATTGAATACCTACTCCTCCTTTTGGGATCTCATCTTATACCAAACATTATGTCATTACAATTCTTTGCATTCTGTGACTTTTAAAAAAAATTAATCATAATACAGAACTGCTTTCAGTACAGCAATTGATTGCAGACATGAGAACTGCTCTCTCCCCTCACTCTTCTATCTGAATGATATTGTAAAAACACTTGGATGGGTGAGAGGAAGAACACTGAAGCTTTAGAGGAACTACTCTGGAGGTAAATGATTAGTGATAAATGGAAGCTGCTGAGCAGTACTTGAAAAGTAGGAAAGAAAGGAAGGAGAGAGAGAAGAAGAGAAGGGAGGGAGGGAAAAAAAGAAAGAGAAAGAAAGAAAAGAAAGAAAAAGAAAGAAAGAAAGAAAGAAAGAAAGAAAGAAAGAAAGAAAGAAAGAAAGAAAGAAAGAAAGAAAGAAAAAGAAATGTACAAACCGCTTGAGAGTGTATTGTGGAAAAACTTTTGATGTACTGCAGAATCTTCAAAATTGTTCCCAGAAGTGGTGACCATCTTAGGACAAGGCAGTTACCAGCATTGGTGTCTACACAGATGAGATGACAATTGTTGGATCATGACTGAAGCATTGTCTGTTTTATTATGTTCATGCATGTGCAAAGGAGGTGGAGCTTCAGTTGCGGCTTCTATCTTTCCTTGTTTACAGACTGCCAGTTACCTGAATCACCTCTCCGACTTTGCTTAGTTCAACACCCTTTAATTACATCCAAGATAATCTGGGAGTTGACTTTGTGTATAGAATCCATAAGATACTGCAGATGTCTTGATATGTGCAGTATATAAGTAATGCCGCAATTAGTGTAGGAGTGAGCAACTTGCAGAAGTGTGGGTCTCCAGCTCCTTTCTGCCCTCTCCAGAGCCCCCTACAATGCTATATATTGGCAGCAAAAATCATCCATTAAAAATGCAGGTAAAATAGATGCCTTAATCCTCCATAATCTTAATGCACCTCCTAGCCTGTCAAATCTTCCACTTAAAGTAAGAATGGGGCTGGAAGCCACACTGCCATGCTTCAGTGGAAGTCAGGAGCTGAAAAAGTGTTAACTTTGTTTTTTCTCAACTACTCGGGAAGTGCAGAAATGATGTTCCATGTTGATGAGAAAAGTTGGGCAACTTCGGGAAAACAACAAGATGGAACCAGTATCAAATTACCTTCCATTACTTTGAAATAAGATAGCTAAATTGCAGGTGACAAAAATCTATTGATTTCTAAACACAACCTAAAATAAAAGGGCTTGAACAGCTCCGTTCTGAAATCAAATGCTGTTCTTAAAGCAGCTATTTATAAACTCCACTTCTTTAGTGCCCGTTCTCCAAAGTTGAGAGACAATATAAATCCTGCCCTCCCAATATTGTTCTGAAGTGATCCGCTAAACTTAGAAGAGCAATCAGTAAAAAGCATTAGATCTGCTTTTTGTTTCTTCACATTGGATGTGTAAATTCAACGTGACTCCAAACCCTCTTTTTTAAAAAAATTCTTATAACTGCAAGCATAATCTAAAGAAGAAAGTGGTGTCTTCAGAGGAAATTTAATTGACAACAATGCATACAAATTAGCAGTTGGTGTTCATGGCCCCTCTCTGTATAAATCACTTCGGTTCCTGGAAAGGGGTCCTGTTTTAATACGGTTTTTCTTGAGATGATCAGTGGGAAGGAAGCCAAAGGAACAATGAAGGAGCTTTGGATTTCCTGATGTGAGCCAATCTTTTTCCTAGCCATTTTTTTCTTTTAAGGGAAAATATCCTTAATAATAATCCCTGGAGAAGTGCAATTTAGCACCACCTACCATTAAGGACTTTCCAGCTACAAGATTATTGACCGGGAGAAGCCAACAGATCATCCAGAGAGGAACAAATCCAAATGGGATCCAGCATAAGAGTAGTCCCCGACTTAAACTAGAGTTCCCCAACTTTTCCAGCTTGGCGGCCCGGAAGGAAAGGGAACAGCAGGGAAATGCATGCAGAGCGTGTGGCTCTACACGTGCATGCGCAAACGGGCGTGCGCATGATGGCAGCACTAGCATGCGCATGCACAAATGGACCGCATGCGCCCATGGCACGCACACTGGTGCCCATGGGTATGCACAAACGGGCCGCTAGCGCCCGCGTGATGTTGGCAGTGCTAGCATCCCCACGCATACACAAATAGGGCTACTAGTGCCTGCGCAGTGGTATTACCGCGAGTGGAGCGGGGCTTGCCACCTATTCCAGTAGCCAACAGGCCACGGCCCGGTACCAGACCACGGACCATAGGTTGGGGACCCCTGACTTAAACCATTCATTTAGTGGCTGTTCAAAGTTACAATGGCATTGAAAAAAGTGACTTACAACCAGTCCTCACACTTACAACCATTGCAACAGTCACGTGATCAATATTTGGGCTCTTGGCAACCAGCATATATTGACAACAGCAACAGTGTCCTGGGGTAGTGAGTTCGCCATTTGCAACAGTTGGCTTCTGGTAAGCAAAGTCCATGGGGGAAGCCATATTTGCTTAACGACCGCATGACTCACTTGACAACTGCAGTGATTTGCTTAATAATCATGGCAAGAAAGGCTGTAAAATTGGGCATGGCTCACTTAACAAATTCCGGTTTCAATTGTGGTCATAAGTCGAGGACTACTTGTACTTCTGAATCTCCCTGCCTTTAACCTGTTTTATTGCTTGCTTTAAAAGAATTGAGAGAGGAATTCGTCCCTCCTAATTAGACTGCCCTAGTTCCCAGACATTTGGAGAAAAATCCTTTTTTCTCCATATACAGTAATATACAGTAATAAAGAAGACTGATATATACAGTAATAAAGAAGACTGATCTGTTATTCAGTGTTACTTGTTTCTTGATGTAAATCTTTACTCTTCTGTATCCAGCTGAGAGAATACAATACCAAATCATCACATGAAGACTCAATTACACATTAGTTATTTTCTTACAGTTCAAACATGAAGTATGTTTAATCTGGGCTTAACGTATAAACCCAGTTACTCAACTTGTTCAATAATGCTTCATTTTAAAACTATAGGTTATTAGAAGGTATGAACCAAGCTATTATGCTGAATATGATTAAACCTAATCTAGGTTTCATTTCTGACACCCACCCCCAAATCTCTCTCTCTGTCTCTCTCTCTCTCACACACACACACTACACACACAAAGCTAAATTGAGAAAGAAACTTTACTAAAATGAACATTACGTCACGAAAATATCCACCAATGGCTCTTGTTAGAAATAAAGAAAACAAAACTACTTTTTACCACTCCATGATTAAAATTCATTAGGGACATCAGAGGTCAGAAGTATTTGTTTCAGAAGCTGGATTCTACCACTTGCTTGCCAAATTATTAATTATGAAAATCTGTTGTCTCTGTTATCTTTATATAGTTTTGGTTATTGGTTGCAGTTTTCTCTTTTTTTTTCTTGGTTCTCTCATTTTCAATACTACTTTTTCTCTTTAATTAATAATAACAATAACAACAACAATAATAATAAACCTCTAGTAGACTCCAGAACCATCCCCCCACTCCACCTTTTTAATTGACTTTAGCAGAGATCCAAAACTCCAGATAAAACCAGAAACTATTCCTGCATAAACCCCAAACTCAGTGAATATTACTTTGGAGTCACAGGTTTAATTTATTGCAAATACCATCAGGAAATGGGAGTCAGGACTGTGATTTCCAAATATTTTGCTAACCCCAAATCACTAGAACCTTGTCAGTATAAAGTTGGGGGGAAGACGACACATTCAAATATCATAACTGCAAATTTATTTAAAGAAAAAAAGAAAGAAAAATACAAAAAAACCTGGCTTTGAGACCTAGAACTATAACTAGACATGCAATATTTGTGACTGTAACTATATGGTGCTTTGTGCATTAATTTAGATATGGAATAAATACTTTCATGTAAAAATACATCCATGCTGAAAAACGCTAAAAAAACAAATTGAAAGACAACAGATTCAGGTATCATTAAGCTGGAAATATGCCATTCATTTCTGTAACTGGAGTAACTGTCTCCGCAATACTAGACATACTGTTAACATGGTTTCAGACCGCACTCCAAAACCCAGGCAGGCTGATTGACTGATCATATTTCTATTTCATCTCTTTTCTAAGGAATTCAAGACATCACAAAAAGTGGCTTATGACCGTTTTTCACACTTACAACCATTGAACATCCCCACAGCCACATGAGCAAAATTCAGATGCTTAGCAACTGACTCACACTTATGACGGCTGCAGTATCCCAGGGTCATGTGATCCCCTTTTGTGACTTTCTGACAAACAAAGTGAATGGGGAAGCCAGATTCACTTAACAACCATGTAATTAACTTAACAACTGCAGTGATTCATTTAACAAATGTGGCAAGAAAAGTCGTAAAATGAGGCAAAACTCACTGAACAAATTTCTTACCTAGCAACATAAATTTTGGGCTCAATTGTAATCGTAAGTCGAGGACTACCTGTACCATGAAAATCAAGCTCAGGGAAGCAGGAAAAAAAATCTTAATTGAAATTGCACGTTCGGCATCTGAAGGGAAGACATAATCAAATATTCTGGAGTTCCTTTTTATTATATGTATATATTTCCAGACATTTTCATTTTTTCCCTTCAGTTTTATGTCGTATTTACATAGTTAATTGAGATTGTGTGGCTGGTCAACATTTGTAATAAAGAATTAAATTAACATGCATTTTGCTTTGCTTGACTATTGTTCCATTATCAGTATTATGCATTTATTTAATGATAGAGTTAACCTTATCTTTGCATTTATTACATCAACCATCTTCTTAACCTGCATAGTAAAATGTTTTTCATTCACAGTGAATGAAAACAAAGAGGTGCAGGTCTTTCCACCTCACTTTTCCCATGCTAAAAAAAGGAGTCACTCAAATCAATCTTGAAAATATAATAAAGTAACAACAATAAATGAAACACATTTTAATTAGCTGATGTTGGAAGCCAAGGCTAGCTCCCCAAAGGTTAAAATTATTAATATGCCAAATTTAGCAACAAGAGACTACTGTGTTTGCTAGAAGAGAATGGACTTAAATTATTGCTTGACAGAAAACTGGCAAACCATAAAATGGGCTCATTTCATGAAACAACTATTTCACACTATCCCCAAGTAATCTTTTGCTCCAAGAAGCTGATTATGGCACCCTGGGCTCCCCATTTCCACATCACAATGATCCTGAGAAGTTGATTTATAGTCCCAGGTTCATTGTCATCCTGCCAGCTTCATCCCCTGGGATTTCTCTAGCCTACTTCACTCTTGGTGATTTTAATTATTGTGTTACACAAACAGAATCCTGTTAAATGAGGTGCAATTACAATACTTCCCATCAATTTAATTGACACCTTGATGTTAAACTTGAGATATATAACATAAATCTCGAGGTCTGGCTGGAAATGTTAATTTGTGAAAATAAAAATAGAATTTCTCCATTATTACCTCTGCTCAATTACTGGAGGTGAAGTAGAATTACAGGCTGAGATGGCTGCCACCAGACAAATATTATGGATGATAAGGCTATGGGTGATAAAAAAAAGGCATTCTAATATGTGGCTTCCCTCAGCTTCAATGTGTTTTGTCAATTTTTCAATCGCTCTTGCAGGTGGACTGATTTTTATTTAGGAAGTGAACTATAATGTTTGAAGTAATTTTGGACTATTATTATATAAGTTGGGGAAATACTTTTGATTGGGAAGATCTTGTTTCCATCAGAGCTTCTTATAATTGAAACCAAGTATAGATTTTTTAAAAGTGTTATNCGGCGGAAGGTTAGGAGATCCGGAATCGTCCGGATCTCGGGGGGTAGCTCGTTCCAGAGGGTGGGGGCACCCACAGAGAAGGCCCTCCCCCTGGGGGTCGCCAGCCGACACTGCCTGGCCGACGGCACCCTGAGGAGGCCCGCTCTGTGGGAGCGTACCGGTCTGTGGGAGGGAATCTGTGGCAGAAGGCGGTCTCGTATACTCTACTCTTTTCCAATTTTCCTTATTAGCAAGTTGATAATTTACCAATAGGCATTGGTTAAACAAACTGGACTTTGAGTTGCCCTTTATCTTACTGTAAAAGTGTTTTAAAATCAGTTTCATTCATTGGATTTTTTATAGCAATTTGACCACCTCTATCCTCCTTGACAAAAGTACTGTGATAAAATAGCATCTTCTTGCATCTCATACAAATGCTAAGTCCTTATTCTTACAAACAAATAAATGAAATTGATGTTTCTGCATTTAGTAAGAAAGCCTGCCCCTCGCAACTTGCTTTTGAATAATAATAATAATAATAATAACAACAACAATAAAGGATGGATTCAGCATATCAGATTTAGAAATCAAGAACTCTGAGGATTAGATTTTATAAACAGAAGCCTGAGGAAACTATTTTTCTTATTTTTTTCTATTTCACGTTTCCACTTTCCACACCAGTTTGCTCAGCACTGTTTTATTTACTTTTCTCAGAATTTCAAAATGAAAATTTCTGACTCCCCTGAAGCTAAATGAAACAGGTATTATCTGTAGCCGATATAATTTTGGCTTATTAGGTACAATAGATTAGAAAGACCTGCTGGTTACATGCAGCTAGTGGGAATTCAAGCTCAGTAAATGTTATCGTCTTTCTGTAGCTGGATTCAGAATACATTTAAGTAAAAATATGAACTGCTCTTTGTGGCTTAATGTTATGTGAAGCCAGATAGGTTGGTTTATGCAGTACATTGGATTGTTTGAAACCAGCCAAGGGTGATTTTCCCCCCAGTAAAACATAGTTAAGAAAAGTTTTGCTTAACATATTGTGTAATAGATACATTGCATGCAGATCTCTACAATATAACCTTAGCGGGTGGTAGCAGGCTGAGCTTCTTGGGCCTTTGCTAAGCAATCATAACTCCTTAGCATTAGGATAGGAGACCACAAGGAAAGCCCAGGGCAGCCCACTTCATTTGAAAAATAAAGATTAATTATGTGCTATTAAGTTGTTTTTGACTTCTAGCAACCAAATAGATTTTGTCCAGGACAATCTATCCCATGACAATCTTTATTTTTTTTTCCAAGAAAGCCAAAGAAAAGTTGAAGGAGCCAAGGACAAATTGTATTTTTTTTGTGTGCGTGTGGAGGAGGAGAGAATAAAACACTGTGAAGATAGCAGAAGCCCAGTTCAACTTGAAGGGCATAAAACTTCACGGGGAACATGCTCTCAAATTTTAATGAATAAACTCAGAACACGAGGTGCATACCACAGTCCCTACACTTGAATGTCTGAAAGATGCTACATCGCGATTAGGCGAAGGCGTTCTTTCTCATCGGATCAAAGCCGATCATTCGCGCTTTCACGTCTTCTGCACACAACTTTCCCCTTTGCAGGGTTAAAAGGCCATCAAAATCCTGCAGAGACCGAACTCGACCCGCCGTTCCTCCATTTCACCAGCAACCCTCACTGTGAACTAGATTTCAACGCCCACCATTATCCTACCAGCAAGAGTAAGTTAATGCAGTAACAAACGTCGATCTTCCTAGCCGGTTTGCTAAGAAGACAAAGGAAAGGTTGCCAAAGGAATTCTTAAAAATCTTAAGATCGCCCCACCCGGCTTCTCTTGTGCTCCCATCATTCCCTGCCGCTTTTGCCAACCTAGAACAGTGTTTCTCAACCTTGACAATTTTAAGGCATGTGGACTTCAACTCCCAGAATTCCACAGCCAGCAATGCTGGCTGTGGAATTCTGGGAGTTGAAGTCCACATGCCTTAAAATTGTCAAGGTTGAGAAACACTGACCTAGAAGAAACCAAGTTACGTAGGGAGAAAAAGGAACGTTCCAACGAAAGGCGTTCCATTTATTCCCTCCCAGTAACGTCACAATCCAGTCCATTCTTGGGTGAAGAAGGGGAGGAGCTAATGTGGGCGGCACTGTAATTCGGGGACGCAGAGAGTAGTGAGCTTCGCGGCTTAATTTTCCCCTTCCTTGTTGGCGGAAGGAAAAGGCGGGAAATATTTCAAGGGGTGTTTCAGATCGCTCATTCAGGAAATAAAGCCAGAGATCCGTCTGAGTCCGAGTACCCAGGTCGAAAATAATCCGCAAATGCATTTAAATCGAAGGCGATTAACTTAAGTGCTGTAGAGAAATAGAGCTCATTGAAGAAGGAAGGAAGGAAGGAACCTAGGCGACTGCTGATTTTGGTGCTAAACAGGATATCTGCTTTAATGGGTGATCTTATGAAAAAATAAATTGAAAGAAGTACATAGAGCTGCCTACATCTAGACTGCAATCGTCTGGATGCCCACCAGGAGTACAGTAGCGAGTTTTGGGGACAATCTGTTTGTTGCTATCTAGCAATCTCCCAGTGTTTGCAACCCCCCCTGTCAGAGTTATTGTGAAGAGCAGCATGCTGTACTGTCATTTATCATACTGTAGCATGGATCTGTTTGAAGCATTTGTGTTTTCAGAACGAGGGTGGGAAGGGTTTTCCTTTAAATATACTTGACTGTGACTGTTTCTAGTTTAAAGAAAGGCAGATGCTGAGTTATTTTTTCACCTCTTCCAAGATTCTTAAAAGAACAGGAAAAGGAAACAATTCAATTAGAGTAGAACAGAATCATAGGATTGGAAGAGACCTCTGAGATTTTCTAGTACAGTGGTAGTGAATCTATGGCACACGCACCGTCACCCCAGCCAGCAGTGTGCTGCAGCTGCCAAAAAAGCTAGGCTGCATTAACAGGGATAGAATCAAGATCACGTGAAGTATTAATACCACTTTACAATCCCTTGGTAAGGTCACACTGTCATACGTTGTATGACATCACGTGACGTCGCGGGTTTGACATGTCTGGATTAGAGTGCCTCCAGGATGACATACTGAGAAGAAACCAAAACAGTGGGATGTATATTGCATGCTAGTAATTTACATAGTATTGATGCCTATTTGTATCTGCCTCTAATCTGAATATTTAATTTCTTCAGTAATAATTTCTGTAATGTCTTCTAATATATAAATAAATGAATATTAATAATTAGCATTATAGGTACCATCTAATTTTATTGGTGGAAGAACAAAAAAACAGGGTGCAATTTAAAAAGTACCATTACCATGACAGATATAGCATTTTCAAAAATGCCGGTGAGTTTCTTTGTCCTTAGCTAGTTTAACAGAATGCAGACAAAATTGATGTGGCGATATTTGGGAAAGCAACTCTATAGGCCAACACATCCTTTCATTTTATGTATGTAAGAGAATAGGCTGTTAAGTCAACCTTGAGTTTAATTTTATTTATTTTATTCTGTAATTTATTAATAATTAGATTAACGTGTGCATAAAATCATAAAAATATTAGAAAATAATTGGTAAAAATAATGTGCTTGAACATTACTTCCTTTGACCACTTCACATATTATATAGAAATTATTTCATATTCAACAAAGGTGGAATAGTTACCACGTCCCAGGTAATTAAAATATAATTAAAACAAGTACATTTTTATTCCAATTTTGTTTTCTTCTCTCTGTAAATAGTTTTAAAATGATGTACTTTGTCAGTGAGACTAAAGAATCTTATGGCATCTTCTCGAATAAGAAATTGTGTTTCCTACTTTTCACATCCCTTTGCTTTAACCATTTCAAGTCCCCCAAGTCTCTTTGTGCTTGTGCTTTAACAGACATGATTTTTCTTGAACTGGCTTTTCATCCATGACTATTTGCTAATCCTGAAGAATCTGTAGGGCCCTTGCTTTTGGTGCAACAGACCAAGATCTGCCTCCTCTGACACATGCAGTTTCCCTTAGTTGAGGTCAGACACAAAATTTACCAACACACACTTTTATCCAGCAGATGTCGCCATTCTCCTGGCTACATCATTTGACGGCTTTATATCAATTTCTTGTTTACAGTTGCCTTATGTAACTCCCCTTGTGTTCCAACTAACTAACATACCGATTTTGGATTTTCTCCAAAAGATTTTCAATCAAACCGGAAGCTTGCACAATTATTAGCTTCCATCCAAGTGGGTGGAATTATCCAAAGTGCATAGCACCAGGTGGGGCTCTAATTGCCCCTTCTTCCTAATTCTTTTGCCCTTCCGTTGCTTAAGGACCAACTAGGGAAGGTAGCTCTGGGTTTGAGTTGTAGAAGTACAAATTGGCTCTTGCTTATTTCCTGAAAGGAAGGTAACTGCCTTCCTAGAGCACTCTCAGTCTTCCGAGGGCTTTTAAAAACCTGGAAATACCTTTGCTGACAAAGGTGTTACATCTTCTGAGAAAACCTTGAGATTGCACTAGCCTTCTTTAAAAAAAAAAAAAGATGGAAAATCCGTGAATATTTGCTAATGGTGAAAAAAAGGGAGGCTTGTTTAGTTATATTTATTTATTAAATTTGCATGCTGACCATCTAACTTATAGCAATTCTGTGCCGCTTACCATATGATAAAAAGGCAAAAAAGATAATGCAAAATTATTAAATTTACAAGGATTAAATAAGAAACTAAAAACCAAGAGGGCGGGCAACATGGGGGTGGGGAATCTTCTCTCTGCCCCATTAGCCATTAACTTAGTGTGCTATAATTGGGGCTCCAGACCAGCCCACAGAACCAGAGTTTTGGCATTTGGTGTTACAAAGAGCACTGTCCCCTGGAACCTCCTGTAGTTATCTTAGTTGATGGCAGGCATGGGCTTTGGGAATCTGCACTTCTGTTTATCAAATTTCCTTTCAAAAGAATTCAAAAGCCTTAAAATACGACTTGAGAAAGCCTGCCCGCCTTTTCCTGAGTAGACCATGGCTTTGAACAAAGGGCATTCCCAGACATAAACAGACCATAATCTACATGGTGCCACATCTCAGTCTGACTTCCCTGTGACTCAATCTTATCCTTAGGAATTCCTGAAAGAGTCACCTAAGGGTCACGGAATCAGGCCAGTGAAGTTATTAATGGAGTAATTTGAATTTCCTCTTCCTCTGCTGTTCCAGCAAAAATGGTGATTAGTTTGTGTCAGATGAACATAGCCTAAAGGTTGTGTGTCCACCTGAAATGAGCTGGTAAAATATTCTCTGCAAATTCTTAATAGAAGTATTTAACTTTATTTTTTAAGCAACTATTTCCAAGGTTTTGTTCCTTCTTAGTACACCTATTAACTTGAAAACTAGCTGATTCAGCTATGGCTATTATATATAGTGTGCAGATATCCAGATGCCCTCTAGGTGGTAGCAAAGAGATATAGATTTTTTTTTTTTTTTTTTTGCTAATGGTTGTCCAGACTTTTGCAGCCCCATATATGGTAGCCTTTGCTTTCCCTACGGTTGTGTTCATAACAGTGTTAAACCACAAATTACCTAAATACTGTCTGTGGAGCAAGAAAATTACATTTGAGTAAACCATGGTTCAGTGAACCACAGGTAAATGAATGTAGCCAATAAATTCAAGCTGTAGACTTGGATATCTGATTGTTTGGTATGACAATAAGACACCTCACAATTGTACTTTCTGCATTTGCATGATAGGACAAAGGAAATTATCAGCCTGTTCTACTCTGCAGGATTGCAGATAAAACATATGAGAACAATATATACATAGACAATATTCTTTATACATTGATACAAATAAAATGAAGTTCTTCCTGGGGTTGATCCCAATGATCAGCACAAATACAGAACATTAATCATTTTTTGAGAGTGAGAAAATATGTTGACACCCCAGCCCATCAGGCAGGCAATTTTTATCCACCTTTCCTGCTATGTTTTGAAAACAACATTTTTTAACTTGTGCCAGCTTGGAAACTGTAATCACAACTATTTGCCTGCTGCACTTCATTTTGTTGTAGGCAAATTCTTTCCCTCCAATTGGCTACTTAGTGCTGTGGCAGAAATGATCCTCCCTTTCATTCGCTGGTTGCTATGTTGTTCTCCTCAGCCATTTTATCCTGGGCTGCCTGACCAATTTCAAAACAAACCTCTTTTTCTTCCCAAGTTACTGATGCATCAATAAAATGGTGGACCTTTTCTTCCTTCCTTTTGGGGGCGGGGGATGACAAGGTTACCACTACAACCATGGAAAGGGCAGAATGGTAGTTCCAAATTGATGCTGAAGAATTCTGCAGCTGAGGGAAAAGGTTCCAGTTGGTGACCCAGCCCCTTTCTGCTTTCTGCTTCTGTTCAAACAATGTTCATTTGCAATACATTACACGGGAGAAAGTCCCAGAGAGTGAACTGAATAGACATTTATGGGCTTACACTGGTAATTTGCTACAGTTGGCAGCATCTACAGGCTGGAGACAGAGGTTGGGAAGAAAGGAGATGTCACGCGGTAAGAGATGAAGGCAACGCTTCTTAAATTACATTGCTCTCCAACTGTTCACAATTCACTGACAAGCCTATTGTTTCTTTTTTAAAAAAAATCAAAGCAGATTTAAATGGAGCTGGGGTTGAGAAAAGATGGTAAACCTTGCTGTCATATTTAATTACATACCACTCTACTATTTTATTAGAAGAGAAAAAACATAGCATGGTTAGAGTAGAAGTGAGCATAAAAATGAGATGATGGGGGGGGGGGGAACACCTCCAGACTGATAATAGTATTAAAATTACTGTAAAATACTGAGGTCACCTTCCCTAGCCTTAAAAACCTATTTTAAAAAGCTGGGGAAAGGAATGAAGAAAAAAATGCCAAGGGATGAAGATAGCATAGGCTTGGTTGTTACAGCCATATCTTGCCTTTTGACTAAAGAGGAACTTAGATGGTGTGTGCGCGTACACCAACAATATATACATATACTTTAATTGATGCATTTTTCATTGATGACCTTCACTAATGTGTTTTAAGTACAAATGTGTATGTGTTTGTGTGTGTGTGAGAGATGCGGTAAGAAATGAAGGTAAGACACACAAACACACACGTGTGTATATATGTATATTGTATGCATGTATTTGTATTTAAAGCACATCAATGAAGAACATCAGTGAAAAATACGTTTGTAAAATATGTGCTACTAAAGAAAGAAACAACACTGTCCCCAGTTTAAAAGATATTTCATCAAATGGCACAAAGCAAATAAACAAAATCAATCATTCAATCAGGGACATTTGTGGCACTCAACCAATTTTATTATCACATAAGCTTTTGTGGATCGGATCCATCAGATTAATGAGGTATATTCCTATGAAAGGGATTTGATAAGGATTTGTTGTTGTTAGTTGCAAAGTCGTGTCCGACCCATCGCGACCCCATGGACAACGTTCCTCCAGGCCTTCCTGTCCTCTACCATCTTCTGGAGTCCGTTTAAGCTCACACCTACTGCTTCAGTGACTCCATCCAGCCACCTCATTCTCTGTTGTCCCATTCTTCTATTGCCCTCAATCTTTCCCAGCATCAGGCTCTTCTCCAGTGAGTCCTTCCATCTAATTAGGTGGCCAAAGTACTTGAGTTTCAAATTCAGGATCTGGCCTTCTAAAGAGCAGTCAGGGTTGATCTCCTCTAGAATTGACCGGTTTGATCGCTTTGCAGTCCAGGGGACTCGCAGGAGTCTTCTCCAGCACCATAGTCCAAAGGCCTCAATTCTTTTGCGCTCAGTCCAACTTTCACAGCCATACATTGCAACTGGGAAAACAATGGCCTTGACTATACGCACTTTTGTTGGCAGGGTGATGTCTCTGCTTTTTAGTATGGATAGTCAGCTTAAAAATAGAAATACCTCCCTGAATTAAAATGTCTGGTTGGACAAAGAAAGTTTGCCAGGGAGGTCCAGACTCTGCATCTAGGGTGAAAAGTTGCTCCTGCCCTCGGACCACATGTGCTTCTCATGGTGTCTGAATGAAGAGAAACTCCTTTTCCAAGCATTTTAGCACCCAGATAAGCTCACTTTGAAGCCCATGAGCTTTTAAAAAGCCTTAGAGGCATAATGGAGAAGCAGGGCACAGTGTGTTCCAGGCATTTACCATCTAGTCCATCAAAACAGCTTCAGTAAACCATTTTGCCTCATATGTGCTTCTGGAAGACTGCATATTAATTTCCAATACAGGTAGTCCTGATGTCATGCCCACAATTGGGTTGGCAATTTGTTGTTAAACAAAGCAATTGGTAAGGGAAAGCATCAGAAGTCTATTAATAGCTATAGGGTGTAGGGTATAACACCAATAGGGTATAGGGTATAACACAGTATAGGTTTCCTGCTTGAGCAGGGTGGACTAGAAGATCTCCAAGGTCCCATCCAACTCTATTATTCTTTACTTCTGTTACACAACTTTTTGGCTAAGAAATTTTATTAAGAGGCATAAGCACTTGGGAGCAACAGTTCACTTCTTCAGAAGCATAGAGGGGCTAGACGTGTTTTATGGTCTGATAATCTTAAATTGTGCTCAGTGCGGTAAGAAAACAGCAACTATTTTAAATAGATTTTGGGGGAAAGTTCTTGCATTTTCTAGAGGATCTGAAATTCAGCAGAAAAACTAGTTATCATTAGAGATGTTTCAACAATAACAATGGAGCATTGTAGATGTAGAGTAGAGGTCCTAAACTTTTTGCCATCACACCTCTCTTTAATGTAATCTTAATGTACACACCTCCCCTAAAAATCCAAAAATCAGTATGAACACAAATGAACAATTAAAAACAATGTAATGAAACTTTGGGAAAGATGGATTTATTGTGACAATGTAGAACTACAAGTTTCTTCACACCTCCTCTGAACTTTTTTTGTACCTCCCCAAGGGAGATAAACTTCACAGTTTGGGAAACTGGTATTGCATTTTGCTTTTCTGACAATTTGTTCTAACAATAAGATGCTTCACTTGGGTAATTCCAGATAAAGGAATTAAGAATTAAGGCAGAGAAGATGTCCGAATCAAGCTTCATGGCTTCTATAAAGTCACACAATTTTCCTAACAGCAGACATCTACATTACCCACCAATATGTCTGGAGGACTCATTCAGCATGAAGATGTCCAGGCAGGGCCATCAAATGCAAACCCTATTCTCCACAGCTTCTATTTCTATTTGACAGCCTGCACAGATTTGTTACATGGCCTTAGTATTTCTTCTGGCTTTTATTAATTCCTTTCTTCTGTCTCTTTGGATAGAAAAGATACCTTCTTGGTCTTCTAGTTTGTCTAGAGGTTTTCAACCTATCCCTTCACTGCATTATGTTTTTGATCCTTCCTTTCCTTAACTCAGTCTGATGTTGGTTAGTTTCACATACCATGGAAAGTCATGGTTTGTTTTATACATGGCTTGTGGAACAACTCGGAGTGTCTGAATTCCTACTACATGCTAAGCTGAAGCCAAGCAATTACATTAGAGGCTAGCAACTTGTATCGGTCCTATCAATATTATAAATGGCTGGTTGATAAGACAGAAGTTGTTTTAAATTGGACAGACAAAAGGGATTCTGAAAGGAAAGAGAAGTATATGTGGCAAATTTTATCTTCGACAGTCTATTCTTTGCATCCTGATTTTTGTTCTTCAGGTCCTAGGTTCTCCCCCCCCCCCCCGCTTCATTCCTTTGACACCTGTTTGACCACTTTCATATTGTTTCTACTCATAAGTGAGCTTCAGGCCCAGCGGATTCTTAATCAAACTTCCTATTTTGCTCTAGTGTCTCTTGTCAATCTGGATTTGTTTTGCTGGTTGGACCTGTTTCTGGCATGAGCTGGGTCACACATTTTAAGTATTACCCTGAGTTTTTGTGCTCCTAATTGTGCATAGAGGCCTGAGCTGGCTCTTGCCAAGTCTTCTCATGCTTTGCTTCCTCGTGAAAGGGCCTCAGCTACAGGGGAAGAATTTCAATCTATTCTTGGCATCTTGGTGTTATTTTCTTCGTAGATCAAGCCTACAATCAAATACCTGTTGAGTGCATAGTGTGCTCAGTGAAGGTTACATAATTAAGCAAATAGATGTCCTTTTCGTGTGGGCCAGAGCTACATTCTTAGGATCGTTTCTTCCAAGGAAAACATAAAAAAAAAAATGACTGCGTACATAGAATGAAAACCGGCATCCCATAGAGGTTAATTGCGAAGTAAATCGTACATTAGAAGAAATTGGCAATATAACATTTTAACACAGAAATTAAAAATCCTGATTTTACTGGATAATTTTTTTAATCCCGTTTCTCAAACTGGTCAAAGGCAAGGAGAATGTATCTGGGGCAGGGGTTGCACAACTGAAGCATCTCTTCAAAAAACCCTTTCTTCCCAAGTGAATATCCTGCCGTAAACAAGTGAAATTTCAGCCAAAAGTTGAAATGGGCCTAATTCAGTGACAGCTCAAGCTCCACCCCTTGTGTACATGCCTGTGACATAGTAAAAGTGGCAGAGTTTGTATTGCAGTGTCACAATATGCGTTTGTCATGGAAGCTTGCTGTTACTTTTGCAAGCTAGGTCTTGCCTGAAAATAGATTGGTATTTTCTGTTTTCTGTTCAATCATGTCTGATTCTCAGAGATTGTCTGGATAAGCCCCTGCAGTTTTCTTGTCTCCCCCCCCCAGAAGTGATTTGCCATTGCCTCCTTCCTAGGACTGAGAGAGGGTCCCTTTAGGCAAGGCCCCCCAAGCCCTGGGCCGCGGCCTACTACCAGGCCTTGAGCCTTTCGAAACTGAGCCATGGAAGTGGCGGGCGAACAGAACCATCCCCTCTGTACCCACCCCGCCAGTGTACAAAACTGAAAACATTGGAGAACTCTGTTTTAGGTCACTCAACTAACTTTGTGCCTAAGCCGGGACTAGAACTCACGGTCTCCTGGTTGCTAGCCTGATGCCTTAACTACTATAGCTAACTGGCTCTCAGGTTGGATATTAAGTGAGTTTTGCCCCACTTTGTGACCTTTCTTGACACAGCTGTTAAGTGAATCACTGCAGTTGTTAAGTTAGTAACACAGTTGTTAAATGAATCTGACTTCTCCATTGATTTTGCTTGTCAGAAGGTAGCAATAAATACATACCAGTTGCCAAGTGTCTGATTTTTTTAAAATAAAATTTTATTGATTTTCTAATTTTTACGAATCATAGGTGCTTAATAAACGTGTTGTCTGGGTTCATTTTTACTTAACAATACATATTAAAATTATTCTATATCTTCCTTTTCTTTGTTCTTCAATATCGCTCTTTGTTTCTGCACATTCTGACATTTTCTTAATCCTCTTCTTCAAGGGATGTTTCTTCACTTTTTAAACACTAAACAAATGCAATTCTTTCTACTGTTAATACATATAACATACATATAACATTAAATATATGTTTCTTCTTCATCATATTTTTCTAATATTGTATCTATTAACACTGCTTCTAAATTATAGCATTTTTCTATCCAATTCGTAACTCAATTTTATTTGCAATTACGGTCACCTTATTAGACCAATACATCTGAATTTTGATCACGTGACCATGGGGATGCCACAATGGTCATAAGTGTGAAAAATGGTCATAAGTCACTTTTTTCAGTGCTGTTGTAAGGTCACTAAATGAATGGCTGTAAATTGAGGACTACCTGTGTTTGATCTGAGCTAGAAATGGAGTGGTCATCTGGATTTTTGCAGCCCAGCTTTGTAGCCATAAATTGATGAAATTGACTTATTCATGTGCCCATAACCTTGTTTTTCCATCCCTCTGCTAGGAAATTAAGATAATAAAATAGCAATCATGGCAATTTTTCACCTTTATGGGAAACAAACACAAATTCTGCCAGGAGCTTTGGGAAATAAAACCCTACAAAATTAAAAGCCAGCCGTTTTGGCATAAAAATAATCCCTGCAGCAATATAAATTTTGAAACCTATTGGAAAAATAGGTGGTCAACTGCTAAAAGTGCAGATCATATAGGGCAGTGGTGGCGAACCTATGGCATGGGTGCCAGAGGCGGCACTCGGAGCCCTCCCTGTGGGCACACATGCCGTTGCCCCAGCCTTGCCTCCGCCCGCAACCCTCTCCTCACCAGCAGCCTCCCTGGAGGAGAGTTGCCCCGAGCGTGGCCCACGCGGAGCAGCGCAGCCAAGGACATGGCAGCCAGGCAGCGTAGACAAGACTCTGCCCTCACGCCCCAATGCGCACAGTTGATGCTGCAGGGCATGGGCAGAGGGTGTGGCCGCCATGGCGCTGCTGGGCTGCCTGGGCGATCTGCGGCGGGCCCTGGAGGTGGTGAGTGGCCCTGCGGGCAGGCATGGTGGGGCGGGGCAGGGGGTGGGGCAGGGGTAGATTTTGGGCACTCGGTCTCTAAAGGGTTCGCCTTCACTGATATAGGGTGATCTGATCTGGGCTGCAAAAATCTGGCGACCATTACATGGAACTAAAACATATGCAAAAAATGGTAACTCTTTGTAGCCATCTTGTGGTTCTCTTGATTTTTACAACTCAGATCTGGTGGCTCTAGTGCTACATACAAAACCTAAATCGGGTCTTCAAAATTGGCCCTTTTATGACTTGTGGACTTCAACTCCCAGAATTTCTCAGCCAGGCACACTGGCTGAGGAATTCTGGGAGTTGAAGTCCACAAGTCATAAAAGGGCCAAGTTTGAAGACCCCTGACCTAAATGGCTGGTTCCTAAATCCCCAATCATCAGTAGCTTTCTCTAAGAAACAGCAAGAGAAAAAAAGTGGTATTTCCACTTGCAGCAATGAAAAACTCTGTAGAACTTTAAGCAGTCTGCTTTTCCATTCATAGGAACTTATCTCCTTGCCTTGCTCTTGGGCTTCAGCAGATGGACCATTTTGTTCACAGGTTCTTAAAGGGGAAAGGAGTGTCGATTGCATTATACATCTCTCTTCATACACAGATTTGTTTTTCATTTGGTCTACTACAGTGTTTTTCAAGCCTGACAATCTTAAAATGTGTGGACTTCAACTCCTACAATTCCCCAGCCAGCATGCTGAGTAGCGAATTCTGGGAGTTGAAGTCCACACATCTTAAAGTTGCCAAGTTTGAAAAACACTGCTCTACTACAGCGGTACCCAATTTTTCTGGCACCAGGGACTGGTTTTGGAAGAAAAATTGTCTTCCACAGATCGGGGTGGGTGGGGATGGTTCTGCACATAACCTAGATCCTGCACATGTGCAGATGAAGCTTTGCTTACTCGCCTGCCATGTGTGCGGCCCAGTTTCTAATAGGCCATGGACTTGTACCGGTTGGTGAGGAGTTGGACCATGGACTGCTACAGTCCATGGCCCAGGAATTGGGGACCCCTGCTCTACTAGATCTCGGCTGCAAAAAATCCAAGCCATCACTAGATGCCTCAAAAAGACCCAGAAGACTGAGGAAAAAGTCAAGATTTTGCTGTATCTGCTCTTTGCCACACCTCCTTCTTCCTCCTGAGTTTTGCAGTCCAATTCTGCTAATCTTTCAGTGTTCATATACCATCAGATAAATGCACCCTATCTTGTTGATGCCATTTTAAAATAGATACTCTCTCCCCACTCTCTATTCTTTACAGCAGAGGTCGCCAACCTTTTGGGCGCCAGGGGCCAGTTCCGTGGAGAGAGGTTTTTCCGCGGACCAGTTTTGTGTGCTGCCTGCATCCCGTGGGTGGGGCTTTGCTTGTTTGTGTGGACCAGTTGCTGGCATGCCACGGACGGTCCCAGTCCACGGACTGGGGGTTGGGGACCCCTGCTCTACAGTTATTCAAAATACCCAACTCCTCGACGAATAGCCCGGGACTTTGCAGTTGGCTTATCCTCCACCAATGAAAAAGGCAAAAAACCCCAGAACATTCATCAAATTCATCCCAGTATTTTTGCTGGTTTAAACTGATAACAGTTCTGCTTTTTAAAATTATTATTGCAGCAGGGAATAGCTTGCTGAAAGCTGCCTTATGGATTCTGTGTGTGTGTGTGTGTGTGTGTGTATACAATTGCTAGCAACTTCTGTATGGAGTGAGATGGAAGCAAATTTGTCCTATTAGCTCACAGCCTTCAGCATCTTGTTCATAATGTTGTTTGCTTTGTAGGTGCTATTTTGGGGCAGGGCAGCAACTTGGATTCCAAACTTAAAAAGTGACTCCGAGCACAGAGCGACTTTCCTGCTGCCCCAGCAGCTGCTTTAAAGAGGTGGCATGCAAACTCAAGGAAAAATCCACCAAATTTAAGAAGATTCCGACCAGTATGACAATCACATTTCCCCTTGGAAACAGAAATATTGCACAGTCCTATCCTTTGGAATATAGTATGTCTCCCTTCATCCTGCCCTCCAGCCACCCGTGCTATTATGCTAATATACAATCAGCAACTGGACGAATCTCTGGATGCAAAACTGCCAGAATTCTACCATTTTATTAGCACAGCATAGCCGAGTGATGGCGAACCTTTTAGAGACCAAGTGCCCAAACTGCAACCCCAAATCCACTTTTATCGCCGGGTGCCAGGTGGGCGTGGCCCACTGGGGGGCATGGCTGTGGTGGTCATGGCAGATTGGGTGTGTGTGGCCAAGGTGGGCATGATCACCTCAATGTTGCTCGTGAGGAGGGACGCCTGTGGGGGGTGGGCAAGGTTGGGGGAGATCCAGGGGTCTCTGGCAGGTGGGGTGGTAAGCAGGAGGCTCGTCCTGCAGGGTGAGGCGAGGCAGGGTGGGGTGCCATTGCCATGGGGCAAGGCAAGGGCCGGGGCAGCTGCGGCCTGACACCATCGGCCCCCGCACACAGAAGCCAATGAGTGCATGGGGGCCGACGGTGTCCGTCAGCAGCCATAGCCTGCCAGGCCCCTCGACCAGCGCACTCTGGGGCTCCGCAGCCCGCCAGCAGTTCAAAGAAACCACCTCTGAGCTGGATGGCTGGCCTATAGCTGAGGAGGCGATGCAGTGGGTTGTGCCTGAGAAAAGGAGAGCGTGCAAGGCCAGGAGGGACGGGATGGGGGTGGAGGGAAACCAGCCATGCCGGGATGCATCCGGCCACGTGGGACCTCCGCGAGTTAGCAGGCAGCTGGTTGAAGAGGGACAGTTGCCATCTCCGGGGCATGGCGCGCGTACCCACAGAGAGGGCTCTGAGTGCTGCCTCTGGCATGTGTGCCATAGGTTTACCACCACTGGCATAAATGCAACAGAGGAATGCTGAATTGGAGGCTTCGAAGTTATCCTGATATAGACCTGCCATTGTTGAATTAGTGTGACATGTAAAAAAAAAAGGGAGACAGGGCTTTGATCACCGGTTAGGACAATCGTCTTTTACCCTTCCTCCAGTCACTCCTGGAGTGACCCCTGTATTATGTGGCTCAGTTTTTGTGGGTTGCATTTCTTCATATATATAACATCTTCTGGAAACATGCAGTGGCAGAGGAAGCTAGCAATTCATTTATTTATTTTAGTGTATGTTGTACATGATGGGAGGAGATGTAACAGGATTTTTGTTGCTCCAGGACCTGCACTAGCTTCCAGCAGGGCCCTGGTTGAATGACATATTTACTGTCTCCTATTGTTCAGCTAGAAAAGATGCTCTGATTGGTTCGTTTTATTCCCTGTTCTCTGCGTTTCTGAAGAGAATCGGAAAAAAACGTTTTAGAAGAATAGAATAGAAAATTTATTGATTTAGTCATCTGACTATATCAAAGGTATAAAACACATACAAACCAGTATACATGTATAAGTTTCTATTGTATTCTGCAAAAATGTTTTCAAAAAATTTCATAGCTTTTATCGTGCAGAACTGATGATCCAGTCCCTCAAAATGCCCTGAGCCATAACTTCAGCAAAATTTGCAGCACATACTGTGATATCTGCTAACTAGTACCGTTCATCTCAAGCTGCTACTCAAAAAATGGTGGCCAGTAAAAGTCAACAGGCTTCAGTGATGATTTTTAAGATTCTCTGGACATAAACCTTCCCCAAAAATAATAAATGCCAATGGTGGTTCGGAGATGGAAATAAAAGTGAAGGGAGAGAAAGGAATATTCCAAAGTAAAAGGAGACTCGGAGTTGCATCTTTGTCTGATTGATGAAAATAAGAGAAAAAAAGGACAAACGTCTGAAGAAATCAATAGAAACTGAAGAAAGCAAATAATTTCCTCTATGTTGCTGCAGAAAACCTTTTGCATTTTACACTGATGATTAGATTCACAAAACTGAGATCTGCTTGTTTGTGATTCGGCATGTTGAATGAACATTGTCATATATGATGATTAAATGACCTTAACTTACTACAATGTATGAAAATTGCTGAAGGATAGGATAGTATTTGTCAGGTATATACTGTAATGTACCTTGATAGCAATGGAGGCATGCTGGTTAGGTTCACATATATTCCAAGCCACAATTTGATGTTTTTGATCTTGAGTTGGTATATTCAGTAAAACAACCTTAAGCAAACCCTAATTTAACCCAATATGTGAACCCCGACACTGTCCAAATTTCTGTATGGTTCTTATTTCATAAAGGGAAGCAGATATTGTTCATTGTTGCATCATATAATTTTGGTGTAGCCAATCTGATGGTTAAAGCACCAGGATAGAAACCAGGAGACCGTGAGTTCTAGTCCTGCCTTAGTACAACGCCAGCTGAGTGACCTTGGGCCAGTCACTCTGCCCTAGGAAGGAAGCAAGGACAAATCATTCCCCCCCCCCCAAAAAAAACCCCCAACTTATCAAGGAAACTGCAGGAACTTGTCCAAGCAGTCACTTGGAGTCAACACCAGCTTGAAGGCACAAAATAAAATAAACATGTAATTTTAACATCTATATTTGTCATTGCCATTAAGTATTTGCCATGTGTGGTGGAGTAGCTAAATATGCGGCAGAGAATCCTCCTTTTATGTCAGTCAGTATTTGCATCCAATTTTGTGTTCTTCAGATGTCATAGCCCCAACACCTTGGAAAAGGTGCACTGACACATTTGATATTTCACTAGAGTGCAAAATCAATTTTATTCAGACAGGCTTTTGATGTTTAATAGTGTTAGATAGCACCCAACGTTCACATCTATCAAGATCCTTCTGTATCCTAAGCCTGTCTTCTGGAGTGTTGGCTATTCCTGCCAGCTTGGTGTCATCTGCAAATTTGATGAGTTCCCCATCTATCCCCTCATCCAAATCACTGATGAAGATGTTGAAGAGCACTGGGCCCAGAACAGAGCTCTGGGGCACCCCACTACACACTTCCCTCCATGTAGATGCGGTTCCATTGAGGACCACACGCTGAGTACGGCCGGTCAGCCAGGTACAAATCCATCTGGTGGTGATGCTGTCTAACCCACATTTTTCTTAGAAAAACGGGAGTGTTGGCTATTCCTGCCAGCTTGGTGTCATCTGCAAATTTGATGAGAATTTTGATCATGTGACTTGGGGATGCTGCAATGGTCGTAAGTGTAAAAAATGGTCATAACTTAAGTAACATTTTTCAGTACCGTTGTAACTTTGAACGTTGTAAATCGAGGACTACCTGTAGCGATAGCTATCCCATATTTTTTTTTTTTATTTCTTTAAAAAAGACTGGCACTTACAGAATTGAAAAAGAACCAACAAGCATCTCTCTCTCTCTCTCTCTCTCTCCCCCACCTTGCTTTGGAAGGAAACTACGCCTTTAAATCTCCTGCAAACTGAGAAAAACAAGCTGTGATTTATATAAGCTGGGCAATCATGTGATTTGCAGGAAAGCGCTCTCTGCCCCCTCCCGGCTCCTCATCCCCACGCTGGCCTCCCACTGGCACGCCGCGGAGTTTCAAGGAGGCGGCCGCGGCGGCGGTGGGGCCTGATCAGGGGGCGGAAAGGAAGAGAAATGGCGGGGGGGGGGGGAGGAAAAGATTCATTGAGAAAGAGGGAAAGCAAAAGAAAACAAGTACAAGGCGGGAAAAGGAGAAAGAGGAGCGGGGGGGGGGCGGCGGAGGAGAGCAAAAGGGCCTCCTCCGCCTTGTTTTGATTTCGACCGCTCTCTTCGCGGAGCCTTCCAAGTTCAGTTTGCTGCCACAACGCCCGGGCTAACTTGAAAAGCTGACCTGGGTTGTAGGGAGGCATCTTGCGCGTCCTTGCTCGACGGGGTGAGAAGCCTCGCTAGATAATCCTGGCTAGGAAGTAGCTGCTTGACTGAATCTGTGCTCTCCTTTGCAGATTGACAGCTACCTTTTTCTCGAGGATCTGCTTGGAGACAGCCGAGTGTGTGTGTGTGTGTCTCCAGTGTTGGGTCTCCAGGAGGACAAGTGACTCCCCCAAAGGCTTGTAAAAGCCTAAACTCAGGACTTTGCCCTTCTCATTCCAGACCCAGCTTGTGGTTTTCTTAAAGCACAGACTTCTCCCTTAGTTAGAAAGCCAAGCCCACCCATTTGACCTCTAGTGAGACTTCCTAGCTAGCCCATGAAGGCATCTCTCAAACATCACAAGTGATCCTTGGCAGTCTTCCGGCAGCTGTAAGAAGCTATCCAGATCCTGCCTGTGTGCTGACGGACTTGGACTTGCCCTGGTCACAGAAATCCGGCAGGAAAATCCAAATAAGTCAGTGATTTCTCTAATGGGCTGTCTTCTAGATATGTTGGGCTACAGCATAAATCCAGCCTTTAAGGTAGCAGTCCTCAATTTAAGGTCATTTAGGAATGGTTTGAAGTTGTGAAGGACCCCCCCCCCAAAAAAGATACTTATGTCCCAGATTTGAAGTTATGTCGGCTGGGCCCTCCTGTGGTCATGTGATTTTGGACATTTGGCAACCAGCCTCCATTTACAGCTGTTTGCAAGGTCCCACAGTCACATGAACATGATTTATTTACAACTCTTTTTTTTTGTGTTGAAAACTGGCATTCTGGCTTATAGCAAAATAAACAAATAAATGCCCATTGTGGATTCATTTAACAGCTGCTACAAGAAAAAAGTAATAAAATCTGGTTAGTCACAGGATGACCTGCTTGAAACTTAATGACTGTAATTCCAGGCTTGATTATGGTTAAAAGTTGAGGGCTACCTATAGCAGGGGTACGCAACCTTGGCTCTTTTATGACTCGTGGACTTCAACTCCCAGAATTCCTGAGCTAGCATAGCTCAGCTTGGAAACCTCTCCCTTTCCTCTCAGCGTGGCTGGCTCAGGAATTCTGGGAGTTGAAGTCCACGAGTCATAAAAGAGCCAAGGTTGCCTACCCTTGACCTATAGTGAATAAGTAGCAATCCAATCCAATTGGAAGGAACAGATTGAGAAAAGCTATTTTATGAGAACATTATTCCTCTTCCTTAATGTCAAAAACAAAAGGCAACATCATGAACGGATCTTTTTCCAGTTGCCTGGATTCAGGAACGTCTGGTATTTTCAGTGTAGTAGGGAAATCAGGCTGGAGCTGTGTGGGTGTGCATCATCAAGCGTTCTCCATTTAGGGAAGAGCTGGCTTTGATGCAGGGCCAAGAGAATTGCATTCTTGCAGGGAAGATTAAAAAGCAAGCGAATGATAAGAATTTGCCTTTAAAAATGGGACTGAAAAATACGTTTTTAGAAAGGTAAAATGGTGAGGTGATAACCAGTGCTTTACCTTGGGGAGGAATGAAATAAGAGCTTCCAGAGTAGCTCACAAGCTGGGAATTTAAGCATGATTGCAGATCAGGCATAGTTTTCGTTCGGTTTGTGTGTGGGTGTTCTGTGACTGCATGCTTTAATGCAGTCAGCTTCCTTTATGTTAATTCTCAAATTTTCTCAGAGTGAGCATTCATTGTAATAGCTCGTTTGAGAGGGACTCCTAGGTTTCCTAACTGCCCCTGAGCTTTCATGGTATGATTGTTGTTTGTCATCAAAGGACGTGAAGCCTGACAACCAGGCAATAATGTCATACCTTGCAGATGGGCAAATACCTGCAACAGCACCACCTCTTAACCTCTGCTATTGTGAAAGCATTGTTCAGTTCTTGCAGCCTTCTAAAACCCACTTAAGGATGCCGTAACAAAGCAAGTGACAGCAAACAAAAAGCCTTCCTATGTTTGTGGGTTGTTTTTCTGCCTGTTTGGTCTTTCCCTCCAGTAGATGCTTGGCAGCTGCTTGTTGCTGCATGTCTCTCTAGCCATCTGCTCCAAAGAAGAGTCTACTAAATTCAGTAGGAGTTTCTTCCCCTATTACAGGTAGCCTTTAACTTAACGACCTCAGTTGAGCCCAACTTTATTTTTGCTAAGTAAGACTTCAGTGAGTTTTGCCCCCATTTTACAACCTTTCTTGCCACAGTTGTTAAGTGAATCACTACGGTTGTTAAGTAACACGGTTGTTAAGTGAAGCTGGCTTTCCCATTGACTTTGCTTATCAGAAAGTTTCAAAAGGTGATCACGTGACCCCAGGACACTGCGACTATCATATATACATATATGAACCAGTTGCCAAGGGTCTTCATTTTGATTATGTGACAATGGGGATACTTAGGATGCAAAGGTCCTAATTGTGAAAAAAAAATTCAGCGCCGTTGTAACTTCGAATAATCACTAAATGAACTTTTGTAAGTCGAGGACTACCTCTAGGTGTAAGATTGCAGTCTCATGTTGGTTTGGATCTCCGCTTTGGCCAGGACTTTCGGGAACTGCAGTCTTAGTGTATTTGGGGAGCACCAGGCAGGATACAGCTTTCTGAAAGTTGGAATGTTTTGGACATTAAAGCTATGTTGCTTCTGAAAGCTTCCGTAAGGAAGAAGGTAACACTACAGGTAGTCCTCAAATTACGTCCTTTCATCTAACAATTCAAAGTTACAATGGTCTTGAAAAAAGTGACTTGGGACTTGTCCTTGCCCTTATGATATAACCCCTGCCATCATGTAACCACATTTCAGTGTTTGGCAACTGACTTTGCGTTTACTACTACATGCAGCATCCTGCAATCGTGTGATTCTGATTTCTTACCTTTTTTGCTGATTTACATCAAGAGCCGCCTAGTAAGGAAGCTGGATTTAATAACTGCTATAAGAATTGTCATAAGATCAGGTCCGATTCAACTTAACAACTGATGTAAATTCCTGTCCCAGTGTGGTTATAAATCAAGGACTACCTGTAATGAGTCATCTCCCAGCTCAGTGATAGCGAACCTTTTAGAGACCGAGTGCCCAAAAACCGCTTCACTCCCGCTCCACCTCCCACCCTCGCCCCACCCCTGCCCCGCCTGCCCGCAGGACCACCCACCGCCTCCATGGCCCATCACAGCAGATCGCCCAGGCAGCACAGCAGCACCATGGCGGCCACGCCATCCGCCCGAGCCCCGCAGCATCATCTGCATGCGATGGAGCGTGAGGTGGAGTCTTGTCCCCACTGCCCGGCTGCCATATCCTTGACTGTGCTGTTCTCTCTCCTCCGGGGGGGGGGGCTGCTGGTGAGAGGGCCATGGGGGGGAGGCAGGGCTGGAGTGACAGTGTGCGTGCCCACAGAGAGGGCTCTGAGTGCCGCCTCTGGCACGCGTGGCATAGCTTCGCCACCACTGTCCTAGCTGTTCAATGCCAATGGAAGCTTTCCTCTTGAAATCAATAGTAACTGGATGGGATTTTTTTCAAAGCTAGAAGAGCAGAAGAAATGATTAACCCTTCCCTTCATATAACATAGTCTGCGCCTGCTATGTTTTGGGTGGCATTCTTGTCCAATTTAACCTTTAGTACTGCAACTTCTCTATTGAATTAGAGCATAAAACCCATTAACTCAACTATTCTTTCCAAAGGAGAAAATCTCATAGGACCCGTTGCTTCTTCTGAGGCTATATTTGGAAATGAGAGATGCACAGCTTTGGTATATAGATTTGTTTAGCTATCATATTTTTTTAACATACCTTTTTTTAAAAAAAACAAACCGAAAACTTAAAGCTAGAGGGTATCGTCATATTTTATTTTGCAAAACAAACATAATCACTAATTAAACTGCTTTTTCAAAAATTTGTCCTGATCATACAACTGGGTTCAATGACTTACCTTTACAATACATGTTTTTTTTCAATTAAACACAACATCTCTCCAAGTCTTTCCTTTTAAAGCAGGGGTATCAAACTGCCGGCCTGCGGGCCGGATGCGTCATGACAAAACCTCGCCCGCCCCATTGCCGGCAATGGAAAAAAAGTCGCAATACGTTGCAATACGTCACGTAACGTTGCGAGTTTGACACCCCTGCTTTAAAGAGTGAAATTCAACTTTTTATTTATTAAATTTGCCCCTTTCTAAGGCTTTTGCAAAATCAATGCTGTTCTTTCTGAGAAGGAAGGAAATCTGGATTATATACAGTATAGTTTTTTTCCCCATAGAGTGGTGTTATGGGTATAAAATGGCAATGCTCTCTTTATTTTCAGTTGCTTTGCTAATTAATGCTGAGGTTGTACTTCATTGTTAAATAGCAATAGCACTTAGGCTTATATACCGCTTTGCAGTGCTTTACAGCCCTCTCTAAGTGGTTTATAGAGTCAGCATATTGCCCTCAACAATCTGGATCCTCAGTTTAAATGTTACAAGGCACCCCATTTTACTGTCTTTATTGGTTCATAATGCTCTTTGATTACCTTGGTTTTTTTTAAAGATGGTCTTCCTTTCCTTTGCAGTTTGATTCAGCTGACAGATACAATGCTATCGCTAGTCCAGTCCTAAGAATAATTGGCTTCACACGTCCCCCTAAACCATGGTGGTCTGGTTCACACATTCCACTAAGCAAAAGCCAAAATAGCACATTGATACATTAGTGTGATATGTGAAGTTATAGGTTGTATTGAATTCAGTTAGAATTACTCCCAATTAAACAGTTATTGGGTCACTTGTGGTTTTTCCCACTACCTCACATTGACCTTGATGCTGACATTATGAAAACAGAGATGGCCAACAGGGAAAATTTACAGGGAATTGGGAAAATACATGAATGAGTAAGGCTACCAATGGATGCTAATCCTAAAGGTTATATGCTATGTCAATGCTTACTATATCTCTGGAAGTGAGTGGATAGGATACACAAGTGGGAAACAGCTTATTGTCTTCTGTCATATCCAGTCCTCACAGTGGCATCTGTTTGGCCCCTCTGGGAACAGAATGTTTTTGGTATAATTTGAGAGGCCTTGTTTTATGTTCTTAGGTGTTTATCTATTTTGCTAGAAGCTGTCTTACCGCATTCCTTTATAGTGTCAAATTCAGACTGTTATGTGAGACATGTTGGTTCGAAGTATTCTTAAACCTTATTCATTTAGTAACTAGGCTGTGTGTAGGCAGCTGGGTTGAATAATGGAAACTGGAGGGAATCTTATAGTCAAAAGCTAAAACATGGCTTCATGAAAATATCAGTCAATCAGAATAGAGCTGGAAGGGACCTTGGAGGTCTTCTAGTCCAATCCCCTGCTCAAGCAGGACACACTATACCAGTGGTGGAGAACCTATGGCACGGGTGCCAGAGGCGGCACTCAGAGCCCTCTCTGTGGGCAAGCATGCCATCGCCCCAGTCCTAGGCCTTCAGCTGGGTTTTATAAAACCTTTTCACTTTAGGCCTCCGCCGCCGTGTGCAAAAAAAAAAAAAAAGGTTCAATCAGTCAATTTCAACTTCTCGTGGGAAAAAAAAAGTTCTTGCAAAGTTGGAATTGATTGATTGAACTTTTTAGTCCCACCCAGTCTGCCATTACCACTGCAGCCATTCCCACCCAATTGGCCACGCCCATCCAATTGGCCACACCAGCCAATGGGCCACACCCACCCGGCACTCGACGATGCATAAGTGGGTTTTGGGTTGCAGTTGGGCCCTTAGTCTCTAAAAGGTTCGCCATCACTGCCTTATACTATTTCAGACCAGTGACTATCCAGTCTCTTCTTAAAAACCTCCAGTACTGAAGCACCCGCAACTTCTGATGGTAAGCTGTTCCATTGGTTAATTGGTTAAAAGTTTCTCCTTAATTCTAAGTTGCTTCTCTCCTTGATTAGATTCCATCCACTATTTCTTGTCCTGCCTTCTGGTGCTTTGGAAACTTAAATTTAAGTTTCTTTGTCTGCTTCTTATGCATATGTTCAAGGACTTCATGAGAATGCACGCATTTAGGTAAACTGAAATTATTACCTTCCATTAGAGATTGTTCTTGGAAGGACACATGCCAAACTAATACAAAAACATGAATGGATTTACTCCTAGCCATCAACTTCTGAACTGAGCATCTCCAAAGCCAGCTCTCTCAGTTCAACAAGATCCAGTAAAAGTAGTCGAAGTACAGCTTATTTGTGCTGATGGATGTACTTGTTTTCATTTTTCACCTAAGCCCAGGCCTGCTATTAGATCTTTTGATGCAGGTAAAGAAAAACTAAACATTCCTATGCGAACAGTTATCCTAGGAATCTTGTGCATGAAAGTTCTTTCTTCAAGATAGTTATCCATTATCTAGTCTTGCTTTCTCCTGAGCCTCTCCCCAGTTTTTACCAATTTCATATGTGGTGTGTGTGTGTGTGTGTGTGTGTGTGTGTGGTGAGAGAGAGAGAGAGAGAGAGAGAAGTTCAGGTGTGTGAATAATAGCCTTTTATTTGAAAAATCTGAGTATGACAGCAGATTGCTCAATAACATTTTTTTTTAAACAAATGCATTGGGTGAATTGATTTTCTTTCCAAACAGTGTTCTCCAGTCTTGTTTACTCTGTGAAGAGGGAGCTTACAGTGCATCAGATAAGTTAAATGTTTCCTCTTAAGCATCCCCCCAACATTGCTCTTGATACACATGTACACTTAATAAAAAAACAATGTGGGGTGACCCAATTTTATGTACATCTTGTGTAATGTGTAATTTAAGCCAGTGGCATGTAAAAAACTCATAATTCAAGTTAACCATTCAAGGAAGCCTTTGAATGCTACGAGAAAGATTGCTGCTTTTTAGTGACTCTACATAAATTGTTTTAAATTTTAAAATTTATTTGCCTCAAACCTCTATTTTGTGACTTTAGTTGGCTTACAGTTATCTAGATATGATAAATCAAAACTGGCAAACCATTAAAAACCAACAGCTTCAGCAATGAAACTCTCAGAATCTTTAATCGTTTTGTAAAGATAACAACCATATTTTATAAGTACCCATTCATCATGGTTTTTACCAAAGAAAAGTAAACAAGTGTGACAAACCCTCTTGCCCCAATAAGCAGATTGCCAATTGTGGCCTTTTTTGCAGCTGTCTTTTCCAAGCTGTAACCTTCCGGATTTGCTGTGTGTATAACCCCCCAAATTTCTGGCTAGAATACTTAGTCAGACCCAGCAGAGTACTGTTACTTTCTTACTTAAGTTCTTACTGTATAAGTATCTTACTTTTTTGCATCTAGTATCTTAATAAGTACCTCTCTTTCTCTCTATTAATATGCATAGAAAAAAATAAGAGCTGTAAAGAAAGCGTTTCTCCACACACCATTATTTCCTACCACGCCTACTCTTTCAGCCTCTTGATTTAGCCTCAGCGATCAACATTATCCCCTGTAGCAAGCTGTCCTAAAACATTTTTTTTTTTTTGCAATAAGGTCCGAGGCCTTCTTTGCAAAGCTAATTAACTACTTTGCTCTTGAACTGAGGAAATCCATTTACAAAATTAAAATAAACAGAAAGGGACTGATACATTGGGGGAAGTTAACCAATATAACTTTCCTTTTCAACTAATTGGCTCAGGCAAATTGTTGTGCTGATAAATTACTACTCTCTTGGAAAGAAGTTGTTACAGTTCACCTCACGCTGGTAAGAAAGCAGCAGGAAGTTATGGCTTATAAAGGAGACTCTGGTTGAGAAGAAAAATGTTGGTTGGGTGGCTCCATTTTTTTTTACTGTTCAGCTAGAAAGTTTTCCCTTTTTCAAAGCACCAGAGGGCAGGACAAGAAACAATGGAGGAAAACTAATCAAGGAGAGAAGCAACTTGAAATCAAGGAGAACCTTCCTAACAGTGAGGACAATTAACCAGTGAAACAGCTTGCCTTCAGAAGTTGTGGGTGCTTCATCACTGGAGGTTTTTAAGAAGAGGCTAGACAGTCACTATAGTGTCTGAGATGGTATAGGTTCTCCTGCTTGAGCAGGGGGGGTTGGACTAGAAGACCTCCAAGGTCTCTTCCAGTTCTATTCTGATTGATTGATTGATTGATTGATTGATTGTCTGTAAAGAAGCTAGGAACATACTATTATGTATTCTTTCCTGAAAGTCAGAAAAATACAAACAGTCTTACTCTTGAGGTAAATAAAAGGGGAAATATGGCAGAAATATGGGCAATTTCATAGTGAAAGACAGCTGGAGTAATGGACTGGACTCAAGCAGAACTAAAAACTCTGGATAGGGAGACCAGAAAAATAAATGCAGCAACACTGACAGACTCTAGTTATCAAGGAGCATAGATAGGCATAGAATGTTACAGTTGAAAAGGCCATTGGAAGAACAGAGCAGGGCTTTTCAACCTTTTCACCCATTGTACCACTTTTAGGATATGGCAATATCCGAGTACCACCAGTCGCCTAGCAAGATGTCAAAAATTTGATGACCCCCCCCCAAAAAAGAAAAAAGTGATAAAGTACAGGTAGTCCTCGACTTACAACAGTTCGCTTAATGACTGTTCGAAGTTACAATGGCACTGAAAAAAGTGCCCCCCAAGCCACAGCAGAGCAAGACACCTGCCTGCCAACCCAGCGGCACTCTTCCTCCTGTCCGAGGTTTTCATTGTTGTGAGCATTTCTGTTGAGGATTGGCAGCAGGGGTAGGGTGGGGGTGTTTGGTTTTTATTTTCCCCCCCCCATCTGCTGGGTGGTTGCAGCAGGTTTTGGTCACTTCACATGACCCTGGGACACTGTGACCATCATAAATATGAATCAGTTGCCAAGCATCTGAATGTAAATCACAAGACCCTGGAGATGCTGCAACAATCCAGCTGATCGGCGCTTCTGGGCTCAGCAGAAGTGCCAGGATCAGTGCTGAGCTCCAGCTGGATCCTGGCGCTGATCCTGGTGCTTCCACTGAGCCCTGACAACCCCGAAGAAGTGCCGATCAGCTGGAAAGCGGCACTGATCCTGGCGCTTCCGCTGAGCCCTGACAGCCCTGCAGCTCCAGCCATCTCTCGCTCAGGCTAGTGCAGTGCTGCCACCGGTTCAGCTCATTCCCCTCCCCCGCTACCACTTTTCTAGGATGGTCGCATACCATCTGCCAGGTGCCAATGTACCACAGGTGGTACCCGTACCACTGGTTGAAAAGCCCTGGAATAGAGAAGCAACTTAGAACTAGGGAGAAATTTCCTACAATCAACCAGTAAAAATTGCTTGCTTTCAGAAGTTGTGGGTGTTCCATCACTGGAGGTTTTCAAGAAGAGGATGGACAACCACTTGTCTGAAATAGTATAGACCAGGGGTGTCAAACTGCCGGACGCGTCATCCGGAAGCTGCGCACACCCCATTGCCAGCAATGGCAAAACCGTCCCGATACATTGCACGACGTCATGTGACGTCGTGAGTTTGACATGTCTGGTATAGAATCTCCTGGTCATGCAGGGGGTTGGACTAGATGACCTCCAAGGTCCCTTCCAACTCTGTTATTCTATGTTCTATATAATATCTGAAGGACAGTGTAGAAGATGTACTTGAGCTAGTATACCATGAAGGCTTACTGAATACCAAAGAGACCAAACAGGCCTTCAAGAAAGGCCAAATGAAGAATAGAAAAGAGACATGGTAAGGCAAAGTATTATATGGTTAGTATGCACACATCTCTGCATATGTACATGCACGTGCACACGCATACACACACAGGCAAAGCAGATAGCAAGATCTGGCAATGGCTAACAGCAGGAAAGAAAGAGACAGGCTACTTCTGGCTGCACCAGACCAAGGCATGAGAACAAATGCATATAATGCCAGAATTGAGAAGACAGCAAATGCCACCTCAGTGAAGAAGCACACCTCAGCAAGATTGCACAGACTGACTACAAACAATGGCATGGAAAGTAACAACAATGTTGCATTGGAATATCTGTAAAAAAAATACTGTTTCCTGCAAGCAAGAACTGGGGACCAAGAAGTAGACAAAATAGAAAATGAAGCCACTAAAATATTCAGGGATTTTAGAATTCAAACAGACAAGTATCTGCCACATAGCACCTCAGACTTAACAATGATTGATAAGAAAGAGTTGTGAATGTTGCAGTACCTGGAAAGAACAGAATAGGGGGAAAAAAAGTACTAGAGAAAGTTGTACTGGAGAAAATCACAAAATACAAAGACAACAAATAGAAGTAGAGCAACCGTTATAAAAGAAAGCAAGGACAGTACCTATAATAATAGGTGCCTTGTGTGCAATGCCAAAACATTTGTAGCATCTCATTGATTGATGGTGATTTGGGCAATGCTGAACACCACCAGCATTGCCCAAATCTCCATCAATCAATTGCACAAGGCAGCTTTATTTGGAATGGCTTACATCCTGAGACAATACCTTTAATATTATCAAAGAACAACATCTGTCTATCCCAGGTCCTTAGGAAGGACTTGATAGGAGGACAAAAATGCCATATCCAGTCTAAACACTTGGCTGACTGTGCAACCAACCATGATAATAATTTGTTAAATTTATATGCCACCCAACTTCCAACAACTCTAGGCTGCTTAACAGGTATTATTTTTTTAAAAAAAGACAAAGAATAGGAAAAGCAAACAGACGCACACAAATAGCATAAGACAGAAGAATAACAATGGCAAAGAAACCCAGAATGGAACAGAAAGAAACAAGTATTAATCATCCTCACCAAAGACCTGGGTGAAAAGCCAGGTCTTTAAGGCCCTGTGAAATATCAGCAGGATGTGAGCTGTTCAAGTCTCAGGAGGAACTTCATTCCAGATGGCAGGTGCTACTACCTAGATCAGTGATGGCGAACCTTTTAGAGACTGAGTGCCCAAAAACCATCCCGCTCCGCCTGCCCTACTCTGCCCTCATCCTGCCCGCCCTCTGGGCCATCCATGGCCCGCCGCAGATTGCCCAGGCGGCCCTGCAGCACCATGGTGGCCACATCCTCTGCCCGTGCCCCGCAGCATCATCTGCTGCCTAGCTGCCATGTACTTGGCTGCGCTGCTCCACGTAGGCCGCACTTGGGGGTGACTCTTCTCTGGGGGGGCTGCTGGTGAGGGGGCTGTGGGGGGAGGTGGGGCTGGGGCGACAGCATGCGTGCCATAGGTTCGCCACCACTAACCTAGATGATGCATTTCTGGAATCCCAACAGGGGGAATTGTTTAACTAATGGGGCCCAGAGTATGCCAGCCCTGCCAGATTGAAACATACTGAGGTATGTTCACATTGCCCACACTGCTGCATTCTGGATCAGCCGAAGCTTCTGGATAGTCTTTCAAGCAAGATTTGTTTTTTACATGTAGAAAAAAATGCTTAATATAAACATTTTAAAAAGATATGGTAGGTGGTATTGAAAGTTGCCAAGAAAGCAAGGAATACAAGGATGGATTCTTCTTAAAAACCTCCATTGATGAAGCACCTACAACTTGTGAAGGCAAGCTGTTCCACTAGTTAATTGTTCTGTCAGGCAATTTCTCCTTATTTCTAGCTTGGTTCTCTTCTTGATTATTTTCCATCCATTACTTCTTGTCCTGCCTTCAGGCGCTTTGGAGAATAGCTTGACTCCCTCTTCTTTGTGGTAGCCCCTGAGATATTGGAACACTGCTGTTATGTCATCCTTCCTCCTTATTTTCATTAAACTAGACATACCCAATTCCTGCAACCATTCTTCATATGATTTAGCCTCCAGTCTCCTAATCATCTTTGTTTCTCTTCCCTGCACTCTTTTTAGAGTCTCAAAACTGGATGCAGTATTCCAAATATGGTCTTATCAAGGTTTTATAAAGTGGTACCAACACTTATAAACTTTAAAATAACTCTTAAGTACCAATAAGCATTTGGAAAACACTAGGGATCAGAAACTTCATCAACTTAATTTTGGACATCTGCATCAAACTGTATTTAACAACCAGTTAGAAGTCGGAATCCATCTGTCACTACTCATATCCATTTAACATATATTGTCTGATATTGGTAAATAATACAACTCTCCTTTTCTAGTTCTGCCGTATGAGTGTGTGACCTTCTATGAAAAAACAGACACACAAATCAAAACCCAATTTCTTTTCTCTTTAGGAAAATTAATGAAAGTTAGAAATATACAAACCAGATCATTAACCAACTCAGACTCTCACCTTCTCCTAGCAATTTAATCTTTCTGACATTTATATGGAAGATGGTTTAATGCATTGTTCAATCTCCTCCAGTGCTGAATTGGGATATAGTGATGAGTTATTTCCCATTCTACAAAGGATGTCTTGAGGCACAGTTTCATTATTCTTGTCATTATCTTATCATATAAAATTACATCTATTCATAATCCTTAGCTAACAGATCGTCTTCTGTTCGGCACTACATGGTTTTTGTAGAAATGTTCTGATTGTAGTGGCTCAGAAAAAGGAAAGGATTTACCAATCATGTCGTGTAAGAGTTAATTCAAACAACGCTTCTAAAACAGCCCTTTTTTCAAACAATGGGCTCTATATGAATCTTTCTGTTTGAGGTACTTCCGTAG
Source organism: Protobothrops mucrosquamatus (assembly GCF_001527695.2). Taxonomy (NCBI): domain Eukaryota; kingdom Metazoa; phylum Chordata; class Lepidosauria; order Squamata; family Viperidae; genus Protobothrops; species Protobothrops mucrosquamatus. The sequence continues at coordinate 173,371 of NW_015386231.1, forward strand.
ATGCTGTCTGCTCTAGGAAGAAAAACATAAGCTACCCAGTCCCAAAGACGCTTTTTCAAAAGGCAGCTGGACTTTCCTTGGTTTTTTTTCCAATTCTGAAGAACTGAAGAACCATTTTCAAGGAAAAAAACCCAAGAAAAAGTCCTTTTGCCTTTTAAAAAAGCACATTTGGGACAATCTGGATGATTGAGAATTTATAGAGACATAAGCTATACAGGTTCTGATTAAAACTTTCTTTCTGTTTTTCTTCACATGTGCCCCTATCCTATCAATCAGCTGCCTTCTACCACCTTCAAGATATTAGCATGCATGGTAGAAGGTAGCTGCTTGATAGGATAGGGTCACATGTGAAGAAAAACAGAAAGAAAGTTTTAATCAGAACCTGTATAGCAGGGGTCTTCAAACTCGGCCCTTTTATGACTTGTGGACTTCAACTCCCAGAATTCCTCAGCCGGGCATGCTGGCTGAGGAATTCTGGGAGTTGAAGTTCACAAGTCATAAAAGGGCCAAGTTTGAAGACCCCTGTTTTAATCAGAACTGGTATAGCCTATGTCTATATAGATTCTCAATCGTCCAGTTTATGGTTGTCCAAAAGGTGTCAGGGTAGAGGCAGTGCTAAAGGAGGCTAGGAAGAATTGGCTGCAGGCCTCTGTTGCAGCTCTCTGATTCAAGTATGTCTAAAGGTAGCAAGAGACCTCTGGCCCAAAGATTCATGGGAGCTTTTGTGAATGACCTTAAATGAATACAGCCCCAATCTGCCATTTAGCAATTAAATGTTATGTCAAGGAAAGCATTTCCTCTGAAAGATGGAAATAATCATCCGAAGCAGAAGGGTATATAGAACAAGTGAAGAGAATGTTATATGCAGAATCCAATCTGGGTCGGTCACTGGGAACAGAGGTTAAGTTTTCCGAGTTTTCGGTCTTGTGCTGGAGCCCATTCTCAGGGAACTTCTCTCTCTTTCTACCAGAATATGTGCACTGGTTTACTGTCAGCTTATCAGGTACTTAGGAGCCTAGGGAGCAGCAGCACAAAGAAACAACAACCAACAACTTAATAGCCGGCCATCAACATCCCAATTAACAATTAAAAGAACACACAACCAGGCACCACAAAAAATACTCCGCATAGAACACCCAATGCACACATTCTGGAGAGAGAGAAAAGTTCCCTGAGGATGGCCTCCAGAAGGAGTCCGAAAGCTTGGAAGACTAAATCTCTGGTCCCGGTGACCGACTCAGATCCTACAACATTATCCTGGGACACATAGAAAGTGGGAGTGTTGTATGGCTTACAATTTCTTACCTAGGATATATTATGTTGACATTTGTTTCTAGCAAAGACAAGCTTGGAGATCTATGCATTTTTACTCTATTTTGAATACATTTCATATTTTTCTCCACAGCCACTCATTCTTGGCAACTTTTACAAGCCATCTCTCAAAAATCATGTTATTTTGTTTAAATAGGGAATTGTATTGAAAAAAAACCCTAACACAACTAATTTCCCTGTCTTTAAGGTAACTGTGAAGCATGAAAAAAAAAAGTTTCTAGAGTTTCATAGAAATTGTGCAATATGAATTCCTTATGGCCAGAGAAGACCTCAATGCGAGATACTCCCCAAATAGTTTCTGTGGAAAAGACTCATATTTCTCCAAACTCTGCTCCTCCCTTCCCCTCTGTTCCTCATTTCCAAAGTAAAAGCCCTCCCCTTCTAAGAAAAAATAATTCATATTGTTGCTATCTGATAGCTGTAGAAAATCTCCTTCAAGTCCTTATGGTTCTTTTCAAAACACAGGAAATCAACTACTATCGGTTGCCTCCGAAAAAAGGAATCTAGATTATGTTGGCATAGCATTAGATGAGGTTAATCTATTTTAAAATAACCACTTCAGAGAAAAGTAATAAAAATTGAGTTTTTAATAATCTCTTTTGTATACAGCCAAATCCAATGTTCATTTTTCCAGACCTGGTCTAAGATCAAGGGCAACTTACTAGAGGATTCTAATCCTGGTGTTAACATTCACCAAGCAGGTCTCCCCAAGATCAGGTAATATTACTCAGAGGTTAATGTACATTGTACATATTCCGATTCTCTTCACCTAATCTGCAAAACAGCTGCCCGGTATTTAGACCACCTGGCTATTTAAGAGGTTTTATATTCCTCACTAATTTCAGAAGCCAAGGTTGACAAGATTTCTCTTAGGATCAACTCTGCATGTCATCTATTGAGCTGGGCACTAGAGTCAGATCTCATTCAGGTCCAGGTCTCTGTTCTGGGAGAGTCTATGTTGACCTTCTTTGCATGACACATTTAAGTGGATCATGACTAACATGTTGCATTGACCCATCCCTAAGGAGGTTAGTTTTATCCCCGTCCTGCAGCTGTTTGTAGATCTTTAAAAATCCATGCTCATAATTGGGATGATCCACCTGGGAGATACTGAGCTTTCATTTATTTGTTTGGATCCAGCAGAAAGGAGGAAGCTGGAGCAGTGGTCTCCCAGTCTCTTTCCTGGTGGGTGAAAGAGTTTGAAGATGGTCTGCAGATGAGTGACCTCTTTATTTCAGATCATGTATTGTCAATACACAAAAACAACTATTAATCAATGAGAATGGAGCTGGAAGAGACCTTGGAGGTCTTCTAGTCCAATCCCCTGCTCAAGAAGGAGACCCTATACCATTTCAGACCAGTGACTGTCCAGACTCTTCTAAAAAACCTCCAGTGATGAAGCGCCTACAACTTCTGACGGCAAGCTGTTCCACTGGTTAATAGTCCTCACTGTTAGGAAGTTTCTCCTTAGTTCCAGGTTGCTTCTCTCCTTGATTAATTTCCATCTATTGTTTCTTGCCCTGCCTACAAGTGCTTTGGTAAATAAGTTGACCCCCTCCTCTTTGTGGCAACCTCTCAAATACTGGAATACTGTTATCATGTCATAGTTGCAGGATTTGGATTCGGCTAGTCTTTCTTTTTTCTAGACTAGCCGAATCCAAATCCTGCAACTATTCTTCATATGTTTTAGTCTCCAGGCCTTTAATCACTTTAGTTGCTCTTCTTTGCACTTTTTCCCAAAGTCTCAACATCTTTTCTGTAATGCGGTGACCAAAACTGGATGCAGTATTCCAGGTGTGGCCTTACTAAGGCTTTATAAAGCGGTACTAATACTTCACATGATTTTGATTCTATGCCTCTATACATTCTATTCTATGCCTTTATACAACCCAGATTGTATTAGCTTTTTAGGCTGCTGCCACACATTGCTGGCTCATATTTAAGTGATTGTCCACGACTAGGACTCCAAGATCCCTCTCACAGTTACTGTTTTTGAGCCAGATTTCACCTAATCTGTACTTGTATTTTTGTTTTTTCCTGCGTAAGTGTAAAACCTTGCTTTTTTCCACATTAAATTTCATGTTGTTGAATAGGGCCCATTGTTCAAGTCTGTCAAGATCTTTTTGGATCCTCAGCTTGTTTTCTGGGGTGTTGGCTATTCCTGCCAGCTTAGTGTCATCTGAAAATTTGATGAGTTCCCCTTCTATTCCCTCATCTAAGTCATTTATGAAGATATTGAAGAGTACTGGGCCTAAGACAGAACCTTGTGGTACCCCACTGCTTACTTCCCTCCATGTGGATGTAGTACCATTAAGGGCGACTCGTTGAATACAGTTTGTCAGCCTAACTAACCATCAGTTGCCTTTGTATATTGGCAATGCGTTGGAAGGGACGTCTCAATCCACTATATCTGGTAAACAAGCCTTTAGAAATATGAGAAGAGCACATTGCCAGCCTGTCCAGTGTATCCTTAGAGCAACCAGACTGTGATTCAATTTATGCCATCACACAACCTGTTTTGTGGCTGAGAGCTGTGAACCTTGATAAATGTATGTGAACCAGGCCGCTCTGCTTATTTAAAGAACTATGATTGTATAATATTTCTTGCCTGCATCTCGCAGACACCCTGCATCCAAACTCAATTGCTTCGGGGAAATCTCCTCCCCTTCCCTGCTTGCCCTTTTGGAAGGATACTCACACAAAATATGGAGAAGTTAGTCCCTTTTCAGTCCCTTGTTCCCTACACTTTATTAATCAACACAGCTTTTCGTTCACCCCTATCTCTGTACCTCTGCTAAATTCGGTTATTAACAACTAGATGCTGAAGATAGGCGTTGCATTTTAATGGTCTGTGAGTTCTTTGTCCACCCTATACAAATAATTTTGGCTCCGTTACAAGAATTGGATGTATTAAGCTGGCCTGCAGCATTTATCAGCTGTGTCACTCACCTTAAGCCCAGCTGCTTTGTTTTCACTTTTGTCATAAATGCAATGTGTTCTTTACCTGCAGATTCCAGATGAATCCTTTCCTGATTAGACTGCAGTATACCGAATTTGGGAAATTTCTGGGCTCCAAAGATCAGTCCCTTTAGCCCAGATATAGGAAGAAGTTTTAAAAGAAAGATACTTTTGTTTTCGTTCCAAAACCTCAGAAACAGAATTAGCCAGGATTTTGTAAGATTGCAGCAATGCAACCCTGTTCAAAGAAATTCCCAGCCAAATTTCTGGGAATAAAAAGTTTATTTTGGAAAGAGAAGAACAGAGGACAAAAATATACAGAGAGAATTCCACAGAAAATACATACATTCAATCTAACGTACTAGACATAGATCGACTACTTGATCTATTTTGAGTTTTTAAACATTTGCTAGGTATTTTGTAGAAATAATCTTTAGCCTCTAATAAGATGTTATTAGAAAGATTCAGGTAGAAAGCAGTGTCATTTTTATATAAGAATTGGAGTTTTGCGAAAACAGTCTGCTAGTGGAGACTGTTTTGTTCAGTTATATAATATCCTGCATTTTTTATGTCAATAAACTAACCAACAAATCAAAAACTTACCTGACCTCTTAATTATCTTTCTCAACAACTGCAAACATACAATTTATACAAAGCCTTCCAATTGTAATCAGGCGGGCAGGCTATAAAACAAAGTCCTCATGTAAATTATTATGGAAGATCAAAATATAACATCTGGCCCAGTCAGATTTCCCAGCAGGAAGTTAATTTAACAGACCCTCCAGAGACATTGTTGAACTGCATTAAAAACGAAAATGCTTTATTTCAAAGGTATTTATATTGCTTTAGGGTATACCAACAGTGCAATCAGAGGCATGCTAGTGAAGTAAGCCTCTAATGCTTGAATGCTATTCTTAAGTAAATGTGCAAAAAGAATCAGCAACTGTATTGTGAGAAAGAAAATTTTGGGAGAGCTCATTTCATTAAACCAAGTTTCTCCTATCAGCGGGACTCCAATCAATCAGTTTAAGAATGTTGGGTCAAATCCTTGACCATAATGAAAGTCTTTGAAACCCAGGTATCCAGGAGACAAAATATTATGGAATATTTTGTATCATTATTTTTGTTTTTACAAATTCTATCCTGCTTTTCTGCCTATCGGCATTCAATGTTTGTAGAAATTGCAACCTTGTATTTTTTAAAAAAGCTTGCTCAAGCAATTTATCGTCAAAATTAAGGCTGGATATATAGCTTAGCGCTATTTAAAGCAAATCATTTACTCCTATTGATTTCAGTGAGTTTAATCCAAGCAAAGATTACCTTTTATCTAAAAATTCAGAATTTAAAAAGTGTATGGTCTGACATAATGCAGAATCAGCATTAAACCTGCCTTTGGATTGCTGAAGGAAAAGCTTGAAGACTATGGGTTCAAAATGGCTGAAATCTAAGCGAACAGAATACAGTATGTGGAGTTGCAGAACATACTTATCTCTTCCAATTTATGCGCCATGGAATGGTGCCTATGTGAGAAGTTCAGGTCTCAGCAAAGTATAGATGATTGTCCACAAAACAGTGGGGCTGGTTTAAAGTACTGTACAGTGATGTGTATTACACTGACAACAGTACAGTACAGTACAGTACAGTACAGTACTCTCTCTCTCTCTCTCTCTCTCTCTCTCTCTCTCTCTTTCTCTCTCTGCGTGCGTGTGTATGTGTGTGTGTTTCTGTGTCTATGCATGTCTGTGTGTTTACCCTCTGAAGGTTATTACTTTGGTGACTTAAGTTATTTATTACCTTGTATTTCATAGCAGGATATAGTTTATTGCCCTGCAGTCTTCCACATCATAAAGTCTTCAGGTCAATTCCTGGTGACTCTTTGAATACATCCAGGTTATTTACTTGGCAATAATATAGAAGTAGTTTAGCAATGGCTTCTTCCAGGTTTTTGTTTTGTTTTGAATTTCACAATCCAGGCTATAATGCGACATGTTTTCTAAGGTTTCCTATTCAATACTAACCTAGTCCACCCTCCTTAACTTTTTGACATTAGCCAGGAAATACCCTGTGAGGATCTAGGTAGAGCATCAAGTAATGTTATTTCCATAAAATTTTCTGATATACCTATGGGTAAAAAACAATTACAATTTAATTATAATTTTTTTCATCTTTTAAGTAATCAACAACAGAGATATGGAGTTATTATAAAATTTCTTATCTGTTTGCTTTGTGCCACAAAAGATTAATGTGGTAGTTAATTGAAAAAGCGGTGGAACTGTAAGTATGTATTGCTCCCTTATAACATAATATGAATCCACTGAAATGAAATTGATTTGACTATGTTACAATTAGAGAGGGATGTCTGTTAACAGTATATTGAAAATTGGGTTTTGTTCATCATTGGAATGAAAAATGTAGTGATAAAGAGGAATTTGTTTACATCACTGAAAACACATGTTTTGTGCGACTTTGTTTATGTTTAATATTGCAGATTGCCCAGAACTGCAGTGGAGTTGGGCAGCTTTAAAAATTTGACAATCTAAATAAAGAAGTTATTCTTCATCATTCCTTGAATGTTAGAAGGTTTTATGGATGTGTGTTTTTAAATGTGGTTCTACTGGTCCAATTTTTCTATAAGCAAGATGTTCAATTTTTATTAATCCCTCTTTTCCCTAAATTCGCCTCTTGTTCATTTTGAAAACTCTCCTTGAAGGTATTTTACTCTGTAGGAACCAGTTTTTAATAGGACTAATGCAGAACTGCAATTCCAGGAGCGTAATTCTGCTTGTGGTTCACAGATCTGGGTGTTAAGGGGGCTCTCCCTCCCTGAGGTCTTCCAGATGTGTTGAGACTTGACCATAATTCCCAGCACCCCGAAGGCCATATTTAGGACACGCAATCCTAATGGGCTACATTCCTAGTTTTAATTCTAGCAGATCGGGGAAGGCTGTCGTAATGTTTAAACATATGTAAGTTCATGGAGGTCTTTTTTTCCAGTAGGGAGAACCTTGGCCACATCCCTGGAGCCTGGAACTTAGGCACATGGCCTACGAAAGTTCACATAGCATTCTTATCTAGTAGGCTGATCCTTCTGCCAAGCCCGTCCATGTTTTCCTGCCTTGCAAATTCTTTCCCAGGAAACGCAAATAGATAATGAAGTCTGAACACGTATAATATGCTTTAAATGAGGATCTAGCTTTTGATTTTTTTGTGTGGCTGTCAAGCTGCCTTTTCCTCCCAATTACCATGTACGGTACTGTAGTGATTACTCTTTGTGCTCAGAAAAGAAAGCACAGGGCTTTACAAAGAATAATGCCACGAGGAAAGCAATCACACTTCTTTTAGAGTGGGTTAAATCTTAAACATGTTTTTTTTAGAGTATAGGTAGTCCACAACTTGCAACAGTTCTTTATTAACCATTCAAAGTTACAATGGCACTGTAAATGTGGACTCTTATGACCCTTTGTCACAGTTACGACCTTTGCAGCATCTCCATGATCATGTGATCAAAATTCAGATGCTTGGCAACTGGTTTATACTGATAACCGTTGCTGGGTCCCAAGGTCATGTGATCCCCTTTTGTGACTTTCTGACAGGCAAAGTTAATGGGCAAGGCCGATTCACTTAACAACCAGATTACTAACTTATCAACCACAGTGATTCACTTAACAACTGTGGCAAGAAAGGTCATAAAGTGGGGCAAAACTCACTTAACAAATGTCTCACTTAACAACAAAAATTTGGGGCTCAATTGTGGTCGTAAGTCGAGGACTACCTGTATTGGATATTGCCTTCATAAAAATTCTGTTTCTCCATTGGCATTCTCTCAGCCCAAGTACTGTATCCAGCTGACATACTGGGCTAAAAAAAACAGCACTACTTTTTGCAATTTGCTGGTTATTCTTATTTTGGAAAGTTTTCCCTGTAAGTTCATGGGGTTGAACCTAATGTAAGCTATTTGTGAATAATTGGGGAAAAATGCTGAAGACCATCCAACCTCTTTGAAGCCCTTTCAAAGACAACAAATCCTCTTCAGAGTCCTTGGGCTAGACGTCTTGCCAATGGGAACAATTGACTGCTAAAGAAATTAAGCTGAGATCTAGAAAGGACTGGATTAAGCTTATCTTCTAACATCAACTGCTTAGTTGTTAGTTGTACCTAGCCTAAACGACTGTTCTTTCAGCTCCCAATTTCAAGGAGCGAGGAATAATATTAATCTGCCTTCATATTATTAACTTGTTATAAGATTTTGCTGAAAACGTAGTGCAATGCCTTAAATATTCTAAATCAGTGGCCCCAATCTTTTGGCCACAGGGATGGGTCCCATTGAGAAAGGTTTTTCCATGGAGTGGAGGGGGCGTGGATTCGCATGTTGCCTGCATCCCACGGATGGGGCTTCATTTGTTTGCGCGGCCCAATTTCTGCCATGCCATGGACCGATGCTGGTCCACAGACCAGGGTTGGGGATCCCTGTTCTAAATGTTAAAGATAGCTTAAATATTCAGTGTTATATAAACATGAATTATTCATAAATAATAGGGCCAATCATTAAAAAATATTAAAAATCAAATACTGTGGATACTTTTGGGGTTACCAGAACATTCTGCTTGGCTTACCAGACATTCTACAAAATGATAACATGACTTCCTTTTGTCTTTACAGCATGCCCTTCATCCAACAGATAGAGCCTCAAATCAAATATTGTCCAACTTTTTGAGTGTCTTATTTTTGTTTTGTTTCTTAATTTGGACCGTTTCTATGACAGTGGTTATTCAGAGGTTCATGTATTGCGATCTTGATAATTGTCTGCTTCTTTTTTCCCCCTCATCCATCATCAACAGACTCAACCACCCAGATTTACATTCTTTCTTTCCTGATTCCAGCAACCAGCTTCAATCCAGCCCCTTCAAAAGTAAAATCAGAGTAGACTGTGGCTCACAGGATCTGTCATACGTTTCTATGGTGAAATTTGGAAAACATGTCATTAATTCTATATTACCACTAGCATATGTTCTTTAAAATCAAGATTTGTTAGAAAAATATTACAGTCGAACAGCCAGATGCTAGAAAAAATAATTTCAAGTATAAATAGGCCTAGGTACAGTTTTTGCAAGTTTTTGCTGTAATTTTTCTCATGGTGCCAAGAAAGTCAAACAGTTAATGTGTTCTCATTCCCCCTCCTTCATTCTTTTCTAATTGTTTTTGCCTGTTCAGATATATGGTAACCTTACAGAGATTCACCAATATTAACTCATATTGCCATTCCAGCTCTCTTGGGCTAGACCAGTGATGGCAAACCTTTTAGAGACCGAGTGCCCCAAAACTGGCCCTGCCCCTGCTCCACCCCTGCTCCGCCCCCACCCCGCCTGCCCGCAGGGCCACTCATCACCTCCAGGGCCCGCCGCAGATCACCCAGCAGCAGCGCCATGGCAGCCACACCCTCTGCCTGCACCCCGCAGCATCAACTGTGCACGATGGGGCATGAGGGCAGAGTCTTGTCTACGCTGTCTGGCTGCCACGTCCTTGGCTGTACTGCTCCGCATGGGCCACACTCAGGGGTGACTCTTCTCCAGGAGGGCTACTAGTGACGAGGGGGTCACGGGGGAGGCAAGGCTGGGGCAACGGCACGTGTGCCCACAGAGAGGGCTCCGAGTGCTGCATCTGGCACCCGTGCCATAGGTTCGCCACCACTGGGCTAGACCATTCATATGTGACTTTTGGTTCCAGAGTTCCCTTAACAAGATTAGATGGCACAGAGTTTTAGTAAACCAGGAAGAAAATAGGCTTATATTGCTTCTTTTAGCTGAAACCAACCAACCAACCAACCAACCAACCAACCAAACAGTATGGAAAAAAGGCCCCCCAATTGAGACCACTCTCTTGACTGATGCAGCAATGTTGTGAATCTTACAACTCTTGGCAGCTGAAATTATAGTTGGCTAAAAGGTATGCCATCCCAGTGAAGAAAGGTGCTCATCTCTGATATAAAGGATGTGTGTATTATCTTTTTTGAATCAAGGGCCACCATTGGGGACTAATGCAGAAAAGCAAGCTAGAAAAAAAAGGGCTTATCAACTACATCCCTCCCCCTTAAAATCTGTAGACTCTTTAGAACAGGGGGTGTCAAACTGCCGGCCCATGGGCCGGATGTGTCATGCCAAAACCGTGCCCACTCAGTTGCCGGCAATGGGAAAAAAGTCGCGATACGTCGTGACACGTCATGTGACATTGCGAGTTTGACACCCCTGCTTTAGAAAATCAGTTGATTCCTCATGGCCAATCAGCTTCCTTTTTTTTTTTAAACAACTGAATTAATCTCATTTATTTACAGAAATTAAGTAGCAGAAGAAAGCTGGGGTCATTTAGAAAGCCTTGGAGAGGACAAAGTCTACCCATGGTTTTATGACATCTATTTTAAGTTGTAGTTCTATCACCAGCAATGGGCTATGCTCAGCCTTTGGTCTGAGATACATAACTGTAATCCAATGTTTCTGAGTCTTGGCAGCTTGAAGACATGTGGACTTCCACTCCCAGAATTCCCCAGCCAGTGGGAAGTGGAAGTCCACACACATCTTCAAGCTGCCAAAGTTGAGAAACACATCTCTTTCTAATTGAGAGAGATACAGCAATGTAAACATTGGAGGAAAAACTTTTAGTGTCTTAGTTCAGAGGAAAAAAAGAGTGTGGATAACTTGATCTCGTTGTGTTCTAGGTCTGTGCAGTGTTCACATATATCTCTTGATAAACTCTCCCCCAGCAAATAAACTGCTTTGCAGAAAAAAAGAGTTCCCTGTCTCTTGATGAATTTGGGAAGGAGTCTCATTACACCCAGTGGAATCTATTCCTGTAAGATGGCTCTTTTATTTTCTTCACTGAGTTACTCCAGCTCTTCACTTACTGTACTCTCAAAAAGCACTCTCTTTACCAATTTCTTTTGTCCAGCTTTTTTTTTTCCTCTTTCATTTGGGAAATAGGCCGAGAGAAACAGTTGACTAATTTACACATTTTAACAATTCTGGGCTAAAGAGATTCTCTTCCCTCCCCACCTCCTCCTGCGATGTATTAGATGGATGGTATTATGTGGTATTTACATTTTTCATTTTTTAATGGAAATAATTTCGTCTTCTTTTCTGAGGATTAGCTTCCAGCAGAGATGATCTTCCTAGTAGTTACTCTTAGCCGAAAGATTATGAGCTCAGGCCACCTTTGAGCAACTCAGCCCAAGCACATAAGGATTCCAGCTGCTTTCCCTTATTATTCACAGTGAGGTTGATATCTGTTCCAAACTAATAGCAGGAGAATGATCAACCCAGCCTCCTCCCATTTGGCTCACTCTGTATGCATTTATTATTGCTAACCAACATAGTCCTGGATGATGAGCTTTGTCATTCAGACAGGAGCACCAGCTTGGAGAAGGCTGAGTCTGCAAGATGTCAGGTTGGGGATGGTTTCGTTGGGCAATAGAAACTGCACTCAGTGCAATTTTACTTCCAGAGCAAAGAGAACATTTTATGAGCTCTGTTGGCATCTGATAGGCATCTTCTGTAGAACCCGAATCATGATCTAGACTTGGCAATTTTGGGAAAGCAACTGGCTCTTGGGAGTTTTCTACAAAGCTTTCCAAACTTTTCCTGATCTGAAAGAAGGAACGCTGTGTGACACAAACTGGGACACTCTCCTGTTTACTTTTGTCATGACCTTTGACATGCAAATCTCTTCAGTCTTGTCAGTATAAGAGAATTAAAGCTGATCTACTTAAACAGTTAAAGATTACTGTGTAACCCCATAATCTGTATGGACCCCTTTTGTACTTCACCAAAGATAGTGTAAATGTTAAGTACTATCCCTTTTCCTCACCCATAGTTCTCATGTGCCTGTGTTGTATAGTTCTCAAAGTGAACTGTTTAACCTATACAGAACTTCTTTTAAAGTGTTACTTCATGGAATTCTCTCTCTCCTTCTCTCCCTCTCTCATGCATCCTCTCTCTCTCTCTCTCTCTCCCACTCTCCCCTCCCTCCCACACAAACATGGTTTTCCACTTCTAGCTGCTTCCTTTTCTTTGTAAGAAGCTTGTTAATGGACTCTTGATTGTGTGGTTGTGTGGTTGCAGCACTGTTTCTTTGTGGAAGCAAAGCTGAAGTGGAGTTAACTACTTCTTCTTAGATGATACATGACAGGCCAATGACCCTGTGGTGGCTTGCTTTTTGCACAATTTTTTTTTTCACAAGAAGCACTTTGCTACATAAATTGCACAGTGTGTAGGTAAGGACATAAAGTACACTCATTTCTGAAATGCCAGCACTTTCCAAAAGGGGTAGCCAAGTAGATTCTACAAGACAGGACGAAACAAAAGGATAAACTGAAGCTGCTTGAGGATGATCAGGCTTCTTACAGCATAATCTTCAAAGCTGACTAAAGTTCAATTCATCAGATGCATGTCTTTATAATCCATATCTTAGTAGGGAGGAAGGAAAATTATAAATGAAGTGGCTTAATGGCCACAGAACATAAAAAGGAGAGGGGGTTGTTATCCCTTGTGTTAACCCACAATGTGCTGTTTTGGGGCTTGGCTCTCATGTAAAGGAATCCAACCAATGTGGTCTATAAGCCATGATGGATGGCTTATCACACTAAGTGTGCGTGAAGCCAATTGCAGATGAGCTAGGAATACAAGATAAAAGAAACCCTGGATCTGCATGATGAATGACTAGCCAGAATCTGAAACAGCTCTGTATAAGCTTAAATGTATAGTATTTAAGGAATGGCTAGTGTTTGTTCCTCAGTATTCTGGGCAAGCTAGACTGCTGTGGTTCCCCACAGCTCCCTACTCCCATCCTCTTCTCAACTCATGCTTGTCAAGTTATAGCCTTCGAGCAGGTTGGTGGAAGTACAGTATGGCTGCCACAGCAGGGTGCACAAAGTTAGGCATCCTCAGGCATCTTCTTGTCCAACCAGGTTGTAGCAGCATGGGAGGGCATGGGGATGAAGAGGATGGAATGGAAAATGGGTGTAAGTCTGAATGTGCCCCTGTCATCGCTTTCAGTTCTCAAGGATGAACAGACTGTGTATTCCTGGATAAAAGGTTGGTATAGTGAGCTTCATTGCAACAATAATTATGGACTCAAAAAATATACCCTTCAATAAGCCATTTTTTTAATGGTTGGACTTTGGATCAAGTGGGAAAAGCCAGGGTCTAGCCCACCCTCAGCCAAAGAAGCTCACTGGGTGACTTTGGACCAGTCCTGCACTGTCATCCAACCTCCTTCCCAGAAATGTTGCTTGTCTTACTTATTTGATTTAGAGCAAACTGTTTAATTATAAATTCAAGGCAACATAAGTGGAATACCTTCCTTCTGTTTCTCCTCATAACACCTCTGGTGAGCTCGGTTTGGCTGAAGAAAAATAGAAGAGGAGAGTGCCACTATCTTGGGGTTTCTGAATAAAAGCAAGATACAAATCAAATAAATAAGTAGACCCAGGAAATAACAAGATGCCTACAAATGTGCCGGGTAAGGCTGGAATTCAAGGTTCTCTTGAATGTGCAACTGTTAATACATCTTCTAAATATTCAGAAGATTCTGAAGTGTGTGTGTGTGGGGGGGTCCTTCAGGCAGTCTGAAAAAACAGCCTCACCAAATGGTGTGGCATGTTTGAGCAAGTGCTGAGGGAAGGAAAAGAATGTAGGTGGATGAACAAGGGAGTGGGACTCCTCCCCATCACAGAGTCTGCCTGGAAATACCCGTGACACTCAATCATAAAGGCTGTAGACCTACTTGATAAGGTCTGGTTGGGTTATTTGTCTATAAGGTGCTTTGATCACGCTCTGACTACCAATGGCTCTCCAATCAATCTCTTCTATCCCAGGTTCGATATTTCTGACTAGAAATATCAGGGACCGATCCTGTCATTTTTCCAAGCAAAACAAATGTGATCCAAGCTCTGTTCTCTCTGGCAATGCCACCAGGATGGAAATCCAAGTTTTTACAATCCATCAGAGCTTTCAATGACTTCCATCCCCAAACATCCCCAAAGTTGGCTGCTTAGCCAAGGTGGACCCATAGCTGCTCATCACATAATTTCTTTTTTCTTTTTCTGATCTATAATCAGGGTGTCTGGCTTGGCTTGTACATGTTTTTGGAGGCTCGTTTTATTATGGCATTTTTGCTGGAGATATATATTTCTCTTTTTTGTACACCAAATCCATTTGATGTTAGTTTCCATGATGGTGCTATGGTTGTAAAAAGTCTTCATTATACATTCTTTTCCTCAATTGATTGGAACTGGCCATCTGAAACAATAGGAAAAGATGGACGGGTTGCGGGGAGCGTGAAGAGGAGAAAAGATAGGTTAGTTATACACTCCATGCTGAAATACTACAATCGGACCATCTAAAGCAGGGATGTCAAACTGCTGGCCTGCGGGCCAGATGCGTCATGCTGAAACCGCGCCCACCCCATTGCCGGCAATGGAAAAGTCGCGACACGTCGCGACACGTCACGTGACATTGCGAGTTTGACACCCCTGATCTAAAGGGAACATTAGGAACATTTCTGTTCAGCTTTTAAAAATTGCTGAATTTATCCCACTGTGTCTCTTCCTGAGAGTTCTGGGCAAGACCTACAGGAATTATCTGCTCACATTGAAACCGCTGGTTATTTAATTGTTCCAAATCACGATTCCAATGAAACACCCATTGGGTACATTAATGCATTTAATGGACACAGTTACAAACAGATTATGGTGTGTTGTCTTTTCTTGAGGGTTTTGTTGAAGCACTTCCTTGGTAGACTTTTCCCTCTGAGAGAATCCAGAGAGAAAATAAAGAGGCACCGAGGAGAGCAGTTATTTGCTACTTTGGAAAACATAGGTGAACAAGTTGAGGCACAATAAACCATAGAAACATACAGTACATACACATTTTAAAAAGATAATCAGAATGCCACTGCTGGCATGCAAATGATATAGTTATTGCCACCTTTACTGCTTAATTAAAAGCATCCCTACTTTACTTGGCAAGCAAGCAGAGCTTGGAAGCTATGTAAAAGTGCACTCGTTAATGCCCACATTAGTTAATTGTTAAAATCTGTCTGGGTCACTTTATTGCGGTTGAGCATGAGGTGGAATAGACTTTTCTGAATGATAAAACTTTGGAGGCATTAGCCATTCTGATAGATACAAGTGTAGACTTATATACTGCTTAGACTTATATTCCGCTTCATAGTGCTTCACAGGACTCTCTAAGTCAGCATATTAGCCCCCAACAATCTGGATCCTCATGTTACCGACCTATTTTCAGTATGGCTACAGAAAAAGCACAGATGGAGAAGGGCCTATCCCAGCATTTAATGTAAAAAAATTATGTTGTAGGTTAAGGCAGAAGACTGAAAAAGAAACACCATGTCAAGATTGCTGTAAATGGCATATGTTAAATGATGGTAACATACAAACTTTGTTTATTGAGAGGAATGTGTTTAAGAACATAACATGTTTATTCATATCCTTAAAATCTCCTAAATACACCAGGCAGTATCTTCCCTAAGTCAAGCCACGTTGAACATACTCGAACAAGGCCTGTGTCTCCAGATGTTTGGTAAATTTATCTTTAATGGCACTTTCCACTATCTTCCCTAGAACAGATGCTCAGCTGACAAGCCTTTAATTTTTCTGGATCTTTTCATGACTCCTTCTTAAAAATTGAAGTTATGTTGGCCGCCTTACATTTCTCAATTACAGAGGTTGAGTGTAGAGACAGGTTACATATTTTAGTGAGAAGGTCTATAGTCTCAGATTTAAACTCCTTAATCCTTGGGTGGATGCCATCAGGGCCTGATAACTGGTGATCATCAAAAGAAGAATTTTCATATGGAAGTATTCCCCCATGTAGTGTCAGAAGTTGGCTGTTGCTTTCTTCATTGTGCCTAGACTGACATTTTCTTTTGTAAAACTGCAGAGACGTAATTACTAGGTTTAAAGATTGTGCCAAGCCATGGTTTATTTGGTGTTGTAAACTGAAAAAAGCAATAGTTTACAGCCACATATGGTCTGTTGGTTTTGGCTTACCATGTTGTGTCAACTCAACCACTGTGGTCTGGAAATCATGGTGTGTGGCTATATTAATCATGGTTATGTTGTGTGAACTTGATCAGTAAATTATGAATAGTTAACTAGAGACTTAATTTGGTCTTCTCACTCTTCCATATCTAGTTATCCAATTATGCCTATTGATTTGGGAATAATGACCAATGGTTGCTTTCATAGATGTTAATGCATGGATCATTTAAATGTAGCTTACATAATCCAGTTGCAGTTGAATTTGTATGACATACCAAATTAGTCACCCAGGCTAGATTAAAATCATACTACTCCTATGTCTGAACTATAACAATCTGAATAATCACTGGACATTTTAGTTTTCTGTATGTCTGGGTCACTATTTAATGGTCATCTGGATTTAGGCAGGGCAGATATCATAGCCCATTCACTGAGCCACAAATTAGATTATAGCTAGCTATCTTATGAAAATGCAGCCACCATGTCGAGGTTTTGTTGTTTTATTCTTTGCAGAGCCAGAAATGAATAATCTGCGCTTTTGATGGGGAAAATTCTAGGGATTTGAAATTTTAACTCATCTATCCCCAAGTTGATTTTATTCCTCATGGATTTCAGGGAGCTCCTTATTGGAAGGAAAGAGAGTAATTCTTCTTTGTGGGATAAAAGTTTGAGCTTTATCTAGCTCAAAGGTCTTATTTAAAGTGAGAGGCATGATGGCTCTTGCTTCTAAGGCCTGTTCTCAGTCATTGCACTGAAAATCATCTCCTCTATATTCAACAAAAATATTTTGGCCTGTACGAGACATGTGCTGACACATATGTATGTGTTTGCAGCATACAATCGCTGGAATCAGAAGTACTGCTTGCCCCTGGAATATCCAACTGAGCTGTGTGGTCTACTGCTTACATTTTTCCCTGCAGCAGTAGCCTGCAATGCTGCATGTGGTCCTAAGCCCTTTTTTGATTGACCCTATAGCCTTCAGAAATCATTCCAGTAGCCATAGACTGCTGAGAAATACAGGTATATTTCCTACTGATTGTTAAGCAGAAAAAAAATAG
Organism: Protobothrops mucrosquamatus; assembly: GCF_001527695.2. NCBI lineage: Eukaryota > Metazoa > Chordata > Lepidosauria > Squamata > Viperidae > Protobothrops > Protobothrops mucrosquamatus. The sequence goes on from NW_015386231.1 coordinate 190,768, forward strand.
TAATTCTTCCCTGGTGAAGGACATCTTATTCCCCTTATTCCAATCTTCCTAACTTGTCCAGATTGTTTCCTTCTGTCATCTTTGGTGTTGACCAGAACTCTCAATTTTATGAAATCTGCAAATGCGATAAGCAGCTCATCAAACCTATTATTGTTCATTGATCAAAATGTTTAATAATACCTGCCCTAAGATAAATATGTGCAGTTACTGCAGACCAACAATGTAGAACCATCAGAGCGACTCTCTCAGTGCAATTGACCAGCCAATTGTGGACCTACCTTATTTATGTTACTATTTATTTATTTGTATCCTGCCTTTATTGTTTTTATAACTAACTCAAGGTGGCAAACATATCCAACACACCTTCCTCCTCCTATTTCCCCACAACATCAGCCCTGTGAGGTGGGTTGGGCTCAGAAGAATGACTGGCTCAAAGTCACCCAGCTGGCTTTCATGGCTAATATGGGACTACAACTCATAGTCTCCCGCTTTCTAACCTGGTGTCTTAAAACACACTTATTTAAATGTTATTTATTTAACAACAGTGTATGAATAATTAGTTTTATTTATTTGTTATTTAAAACACTTGAACAGGTTGTCAGTAAAAAAAACACATATAGAACCTTATCAAAATCTTTGCTGTAATCAAGATAGAGGACATCTGTAGCATTCCCCTTCTCTACTAAAACAATTGCTTTGTCAAAGAAGGAGATGAAACTTTTTCACATGATTTGTTTTTAACAAAGTCATGTTGACTCTTAAAAATCATGGCATTGTCTTCTGCATGGTAACGACTAGCCTCTTTATTATCTACTCTATCTGGATTTTCTTTTTCTGTTTTGTTTCTTGAAGAGAGGAACCACATTGGTTCTTCTTCAATTCTCTGACACAGTTTTCCTTGAAGATAATTGACAGAGGTCCTGACAGTTCTTCAATAAGTTCCTTTAGTTTTGAGGGTGCATTTCATCAAGGCCTGGGGACATGAATGCATTCAAATTACCAAGAAGTTCCTTTACCAAATCTTACATTGTTGACCTATATCCTCCCCTGTTGTGCTCATCCTCAGTTTATGTTACCCAAATCTTCATTTGAGTGTGAAGACTTGGCGGTGAAGACAAAAGAAAGTAAGAGATGAGTTCCTCTGCTTTTTCATGGTCATAGCTTCTCTTGGTCACCAGAAGCCTTGATTAAGATTTCTCTTTTTGGAATAAGCAGTGAATACCTTGTCTATAGGCCATGGTTTTCTCAGTTGCAATGTATGGCTGTGAAAGTTGGACCGTAAGAAAGGCTGAGTGCAAAAGAATTGAGGCCTTTGAACTATGGTGCTGGAGAAGACTCTTGTGAGTCCCCTGGACCGCAAGGCGATCAAACTGGTCAGTCCTAGAGGAGATCAACCCTGACTGCTCTTTAGAAGGTCAGATCCTGAAGTTGAAACTCAAGTACTTTGGCCACCTAACGAGAAAGAAGGATTCACTGGAGAAGAGCCTAATGCTGGGAAAAATTGAGGGCAATAGAAGAAGGAGATGACAGAGAATGAGGTGGCTGGATGGAGTCACTGAAGCAATAGGTGTGAGCTTAAATGGACTCCAGAAGATGGTAGAGGAGAGGAAGACCTGGAGGAACGTTGTCCATGGGGTCGCGATGGGTTGGACATGACTTCGCAACTAACAACAACCTTGTCTATTTTGTCTTCTTTTAGCTGTTGACGTTTGAATAAGGCCTTTTTAATTATTTTTTCTACCGGAATGTGTGGAGAGAAGTTCCCTTGAGGATGGGCTCCAGCACAAGTCTGAAAGCTTGGAAGACCAAATCTCTGGTCCCAGTGACCAACCCAAATTGTATCCTGCAACATTACCCAGGAATCTGTATATTTGCCTTCATTTATGAGAAAAAAGTATCACCAAGAATTTATCTGATATGGTGTTTAGCAGGACTGGTCTTCCACTTAATTTTTTTGTAGCTGAAATCTCCCATCATACTATTTTGTTTTGTTTTAATGTTTCTGCCTGCTGAAAGCATCTCTCCTAGCAAAATATCCCTTCTGTTGGCTTTCAGCACTACTATCAGCCCAGTGGATCTCTGTAAAGACAGTCTCATTCCTGGTAAATAAGGTTGTACTACCTTCCCTCTTGTGCTGATGGTTCCTTTGTACCCAAAGTGTAGGCATCAAATTCAGGGTGCTACTGGTGGAATTCATCCTACCATGTATGTGTAATCCCTGCTATATTTTACTTCCATAATATTTGATTATGCAGCTTTGATTTTATTTCATGGCACACTTTCGCCTTCTATTGGCTTGCTTGTTCATGCCTAATATAACCATCTGCACCTGGCCTCCATCCATGCCCATTTAATTTTATATCCCCATTAGTTATGATTAGTTCCCTGAATTATTTTTCCATAGATGTCAAATAGCAGTTCTGCTGTTTCCCAAGGACTTTCTGACTTGTACACACTATCTCACATCAACTCAGATTTACGTAATATTGGTTTACGGGTCTGTGCTAATTTTTCATCAAACCAATTCTTTTTGCGGTGCTGCTGCATTAAGCAAATTCTGTGTTTACACAACAGCCAGTCATTGCTTGCCAAAACTGACTGACCAGAGAAACAGTTGTTTTCTTTTTTCCATATGTGGAAATTTTCTCTTGCCTGTGGTCCTCATCTGGTTCCACAGTTCCTTATTTAATTGTTTGTGAGAAAGAAAGAGCTTGTCATATTTTTTTTTTAAAAAAAATAACAATAAGAAGAAGGAAGAATGAGAAGAGTTTAGAGCTGTTCCCTATGGCTTAGTTTAAAAAAAATGTTTTTTCTATCTGTGACCAGTGGAAAATTAAATTAGCATAGATTTTGCTGTCTCTATTATTAAGTCAAGTTCCCTCTATTCTGGCTTATAACTTGAGGGCAGTGTCCCAATGTCTCATGCAGAGAAAGTTGTACTTTCTCCAGCTCCTAAAAAAGTCACCAGGTGGCAGGAAAGCCACCTACCAGCCACAGCATTGCTGCCAGCCACAGATCCAGGGATCCAGCCATTTACTCCCTTCTTCAACTGCCATCTCTGCCAACCTTGAAACTAAACAGGTAGAGGAGGCTCCTTTCATGCCTGATCTTTAAACTCTCCTCATCTCAGAAACCTAGATCAGACTGAATCGCTGACAGCCCACAGCAAAGAGGGAACCTGTTCTCTCACTTGCTTCGCCATACATTTCCCATCCTTGCTGCCACTCATGTTCAGCTCTGTTCAGGCTGATCCAGGCTCCCAAGACAGGGAACAGCTCAAAGATCTGGTGGTTATAGGGGAGAACCCCATTCGAAAGGGCTGGAATCTCCCCTTGCCCAAAACAGGATGGCTCTGGAGGACAGTGCACAAAGATTGGTTGTGAGGAAATGGTCCCAGATGTCTAACAAACTAAGATGGCTATGAGATGCTAAACTGATCCCTCCTGTTACAGGTCACTGACTGTAGCACAGGCAGCATGCTCAACAAATTATGCCCAGGGTAGAACATAGATATAAATATACCACTTTAATATTGAAGCAACTATGGATGCCTTTAAGCCAGTCAAGTATGGGCTGGAACGCAGTGGTGGGATTCAAATATGTGAACAACCGGTTCTCTGTGTGGATGCCACTTCCGGAAGTCCATTCTGGGCCTGGGCAACAAAAAATTAGCTACCGGTTCTGCCCAACTGGTGCGAACCGGCTGAATCCCACCACTGGCTGGAAGTAAGATAAGGGCTGCCATTGTGGGAAGATGACAGAAAAAAGAGGTTGTCAGGACATAGCCATACCATTGTCAGTGCCAGTGGGGAATGACTGTTTAGGAAGCTAGATGGTGTTGCTTTATGCTTTGCAAACAACTGTACCGCACATGAGCACTTAGAGCTCTTTCTCACGCTTTGTTTCTCCTGCTAACACGTGTTCCTCCCATTCTTAAGATGGCAGAAAAGTATGCCAGTATAATTTGCCCTACTGTACTCCAAAGACTGAGCTCTATTTGTTGTCCTCGCTGTTTCAATGTGAGGCTGGTTAAGGGGAAAGAATTGGTGGATTCCCTTGAGTGAATTTTCTCTTCTCACCCAGTATCATCTGTCGTTTGGAAAAGACAAATCACTGTCCTTGATATGTGGTGGAGGAGCTGGTTTAATTGGCTGTCGGTGGGTGCCCAGGGCAGAGGCTTGAACCATCTCTCTAGCTGCCTTAGTGGCAGGTTTCTGGTGCAGGAATTATCTGTACCATTTACCTGTCAGTAGAGCTATTTATGAAACAGCTCTAGTGATCTTCTGGACAATTGTTGCTAAAACCACATCTGAAATAGTCTGGCTGAGAGGTTGGTGGAGTAGATGATGGGTGAACTGGGAAGGAAACTCTTCCAGTAAATTGGGTGACCTCCTGGTTTATCCTGTTCTTTGTTCCACCAATGTGTCAGTAGCAATCTTCTATCTAAAAGATTGCTACTGTATTTATATGCCCAGAAATAGTCCAAATGATAACCATCAGCACAATGGAATTAGTTGCAGGGATCACTAAACAATCTTCCTCAGGTTTTACCCCATGCCCTTCCTTATGACCTGCTCTTCAGGCTAAAAGAACTCTTGTCAATTTCACCTTGGCCCCCATATATTTCAAATCAATATGGGCTCAAGGAAATAGCAATGCTAATAGCAATGATTCTGTGATTCTATGATCATAAGATAGACACAATTGTTGAGTTTCTGGACCGCAGCCTTGATATTTTCTTTATATCTGAAGTCGATGGAGCTATAGCTTCTCTTCTATGGAGATCTTCTGTCTTGTAGTGTGGCAGTACTGGGAAACTACTGGGGAAAAGAAGTAGGAGAAGCCCAATTTTGAGTCACCTCCTGATAAGGGAGGCTGTATCTATTTTGCATATTGAACAGAACATACAGACTAACAGAGGAGCTTCTATGTATCTGTGGTTCTCCATCTGGAGTGCCTCATTCCATCTGGAGTGCTTCTATACCCTTGCCCCGTGATGCCAATTTCCTGATCCAGATCAAATAGCACAATAAGCCAAAATATCTTCAGAATATACATCTCTTACAATCAAACATGCAGACCGATGCATCATTTTGAATCATTGCAGCTTATAATGAACTGTAGAACAACACTTGCTTCAGATTCTGGCTTATGTGGTAGATGTGAATATTTAAGATCAAGGTTGGGAAGCCTGAACCTACCCAGATGTTGCTGAAGTCTATTCTTTCCCAGCTCTTCTAGCTAGCACGTTGCACAGGATGCTACAAATTTAAATTCTCTAACAACTGAAGGCTTAAGTAATATCTTCCTCCCTGATATAGTTCAACTAGCAGGAGAATCCAGACAGAAGTGATCAGCCAGCTTCTATGGGTATGAATGTTTGGTCTCATTAAACCACAATTCTTCAGAATTCTGGCTAATTATCGCACAATGATAACTTCAAACCACCTGTCTCACCTGTTGAATAAGCATAAAATAAGATTATCCCAAATATCTTGTTTTAAAAATAATACAATGAAGAACTAGAACTAAGGAGAAATTTCCTAACAGTGAGAGCAATCAACCCATGGAATAGCTTGCCCTCAGAAGATGTGAGTGCTCCATCACTGGAGGCTTTCAAAAAGAAACTGGACAACCATTTGTCTGAAATGGTATAGGATCTCCTGCTTGGGCAAGGGGCTGGACTAAAAGACCTATTATTCTATGTTCTATATTCTAAATAGAGTAAAACAGCCCTATTGGCATTATGAACTTCTCTGAGATGTATTATCAGGCAGTTCTTCTGACTCCTGGTTTCTTTCACTTTCCATTAATTTGTAATGTTCTGGAAATTTTATGAAGAGGACAGCTGGAGACCTGTAAACTATAGAAATTAATAAGCAAACTATGGCATATATACAGTGCTTTTTTTCTAAAAAAAAAAAAAAAGATGCCGGAACTCACACACGTCATACAACCCTCCTTGCCTACCCTATAAGGTTCCATCCAAAAAAGGTGCCGGAACTTTGTTCTGGGTATTCTATGAGAAAAAAAGCCCTGCATATATATATATATATAGGAAAGTAAAGAATGTGAGTGCCCAAGGGGGAAGAGAAGAAGCTTGGCAATATGGATGCAACAATTTCTTTCTTACACAGGAAGAAAACCATGTCTCTTGCAGCTTATCTGCCAGCACGCATGCCCAGTGTTTTGACTCTTACCATCATCATCACCATCCCCACTGTTGTCATTTTTTCCCCAAGGTCTGACTGGAATATCATTAAGATATCTGGGCACATATTTATGAGAGGGATGCATGGAAACAGAGGCTGCGTCTAAATCAGCAAATATGGCTGTTGACAAGACCCAAACGCAAAGTGGTTTCTTGGAACGGCATTCTTATTAGTGTCATCCGCTCTTGAGGATAAATACAGCTCTCCTTAGTGTCTGCTGAGAGGGAAACAAGAGACAGGTGACAAATCACGACTTTTAAACATCTCCCCCTCCCCAATCAGCTATAAATATAATAATGAGTCATTAGTAAAATAGCAGCTTGGAGTCAGAAGAAAGACTGTTTCTGTTCAGAGATCTTGTGCTGAAGTGCACTGTGCTTGAGATACTGAGGCAATTTTTAGCCCCAGTTCATTAGAATCACTTCCTTCTCCTGCCTTATTACTGTCGTATTTTAATTATCCCTGAACAGCTCTCCATTTCACTGTAAATGTGTTAAACTCCTGCCATATTTTGCATCCAAAAGGACTGGGTTTTTTTGTACATTTATTACTGAGTCTTCCTGCATTTGGTAATAATTCATAGAGAGATGAGAATCCTAGGAGTTGGCCACTGGTGACCTCAGGGCCAAATCTATGTCTTCAGTTGCCAACCCACCCTCTCCCACACATTCCAATTGATTTTAATTTTATGTTCTAATTTTATTGCTGTTCTTCTAAACTTCTAATAGCGTTTTATTGGGATGAGTCAACAGTAATACAAAATGTTTTTGTGCCTTTGGCCTGCATGTATAGTCCCTTGGCTTATTTAAACTTTAACAACTGTTGCTTCTTGCCAGATTAGCTGCAAGTGGACACTTCTTTATCTAATTCATGTAAAATTGAGAGTGGAAGAAGAGCAGTGCTTATTTTTCTTATAGTGATGCTATAAGTGAACTAAAATAAGGAGAATCATATTACACAGAGTTGAAGAAAGATGGGTGTTTCTCTCCCTTATCTGCCCCTTCATGAAGTGAAGTCTAAACCAAGTGGCAAAACACAATTACTGTAGCCACATATCGTGCTATTCTTCAGCTAAGACACCATGTAATGGCTTATTGTGATGACCTGATTCACATCATCTGCCAGGACAGTGGCTGGTTTCCCATCAATATGCTGAGTGCCAATCTTTCAACCCCATTGCAGCTTAGACTAGGGTATGGTGCAAACCCATTTAATAGCCTTCTATCTCATATCAAGCTTGCAAGTGAACAAAATGCTAGCTACATGATGGCATGGGATAAATAATTCTAATCCATAACACAGCAACCTGAGAGATGTTGTTCCTTGAGAGGAATAATCTCACTTGGATAGAAACATGGGGAACGTTGTACTTCATTATTGCTCCTATTTGGAGGGACCTCAGACTGCAACCAATGAAGTGGCAAAGGACAATATTAGTTAAGGAAATAATTGATATTCAATATGAATGGTCTATGAAGTCAAGTATTCTCTACACTTTATTGGTTAAGAGCCAGAATAGAAGAATTAAATTTTCTTCGGCAAATTACCTCTCTCAAGGCATCTCCATAGGAAATGTTTTTGCAGCAGTTCAGAAACAACTCTGGATCTCTGGAATTCCACTGTGTTGCTCACTTTAGATCTCATGGGGTTTTGTTTATGTTTTTGGCTGAAACCAGAAGAAAACTGATATTTGTTCTGCAAGACCAGTGATTTTTCATTATTAGGAGTTCTTGCCTTATCTGATTCCCAGCTCTTTGAGACCAGCTACATATTCATATTTCATACTGCAGAGAGGTGGCTTGGTGGCTTTGCAGCTCTCCCGCTCATAGTAACTGTTGGATCATTTCACATAGAGAAATGAATGTAGTGCAGTCATCAAGAACATAGAATAGGGAGAGAGAACATTAGCAATTTATTTTCTTCCTCTTTTGTTTGCACAGGGGTAGTCAGAACCAGCTGTAGAATAAGTAGCTGAGAGCAAATCCTGATTAATGATGTTTCCTTATTATCTCCCAAAGCATTTCAGCTTCAGATAAAGAAAAGATTACCATGTTTTGCCTCTAAGTATTTCTAGACAGTAGGGAGTGAAAACTGGCAGTATGCAAGTGCCTTCAGCTTAACCTTTCCCATAAGCTTGCTGTGGAGATAAATTAGATAGTGGGAAACAGCCATGCACATTGTTCTGGGCAACTTCAAGGAAAAGGGATAGATACATAAAAATCATAGAGGGGGATGATGCAAAATTTTTTACAGTCTTTGTGCACTAATTTCCTGGCCATGGTGTACCCAACTGCATAGAAATAACATGTTCTTCTCCAATCCACAGTGTTTCATATAATCCTGGTTTTAAATACATTTGCTATTTCATGCATTGAAGGAATTTGAAGCAGCCAAGCTGGGGTCAAAATTGTTTTGATTTTGGTTCTTCTTGTCTACCCTCCTAAGTTATTGTTTTGTACTACCATCCATAACTGCTGTAACATTAGGCTTTTTATGAGGTCTTGACTGTGAACCTCTTCAGAAGACTTGCCTTTGATTGAGATTCGTAACACAGGCCAACAGGAATTTATGGACTGCTTGATGTAAACAGCCCTTGTGTTAATCTGTAGGGAAATAAATGTCAAATATTTGCAGATAGAAAGTTCAAGCTGACTGAAGGGGAATTTGAAGGCAAGAAAAATAGGAGTCGGTGGAGGAACTTCTAAGCTGTAGCTTGCATTTTTTTGGGTATCTCTGTGATGCCCAGAAAAGGCCTCCTGACTACAATTTGTGTGTGCATGTGTGTGTGTGCGCGCACACCTCTGTGTCTGTGTTAGGGCTGGATTGCTCAGGGGGAAAAAATGAAACATTAAGTCTTGACTCCTTTTACAAAAAGAGGTGTTGGTGATGTGTATTCAGAAAGAAATAAAGCTATTCCCATTTTTTAATGTTCTGCCAGTGAAGAACTAGAATTAGTGGCTTTTGCTTTTAACTTTTTTATAAAAAAAATTAATGCATTGGAAGATCAAAATGGAAAAAGGGAAACACAATATAAAAACAATGAATTACAAGCAAGCAGATGGCTCTTGCATTTTGCACACTTTAACATGAATTTGTTTTATAAGCTTTAAGTGTATCTTTCAAGAAAAAAAAGAGAATTTAAGAAAGGAAATCAGAGGGTTTTCAAACAAGCTCTGATATAATGGATTGAGCATTTTACATTTTAGTTACAAATGTCAATTGTGAATTAGAGCTGTGGGTTGGTTTGGTTTTGGCTAGTTGAAAATAGTTGGACCAATCATTTTTCTCTCCATGTTTTTCTATTTGCATTAGTTTAAGAAGCTCCTGTCCCATCATATCTTGGGCTTCCACCCACACATCGTTCTACAAAATTTTTAGCACCCCCCCCCCAAAAAAATACTTGGTATTTTTCATGCTGGATGTTACGTTGTGCTTTTTAAGGTGGCCTCTGCAATTCCCAATCAAAAAACTGGTGCGATGAACACATTAGCAGGAAAAAATGGCTGCAGTGTTTCGCTCTAAAGAAGCTCTATTCACATTTTGGGGTTGGGGGGCGGGGGGCAGGCAGGAAGATTCAGAAGGCTCCTCAAAGCAGCTGCCGTGCATTGGCAGGCACATAAATTCTGAGCCTGCTAGAAATAGGCCTGTCAGTTCTGAAATATCACTGAATTTCATTAATCTTGAATGTGCATTACCACTCTGGCTCTGATAGGGACTGGGCTGTGCTCATTACTTTCTAAATACCAGAAAACATGATATGGGCTCTTGAAAAGGAGACAGCAGGGAAGGGCTTAGCAAGCATGTGAACTAGCCCACTGCCATCTCCTCTGTGAATGAGGGGTCTGCCGTGTGGTATTGTGCCAGAGAAGGAGAGGATTAAGGGACAGAGGGCAATAACGCAGTAACTAGACTGAGGTGATTTTTCAAGGGCAGGAAGAGGTCACCGAGAGCGGCCGCTCAGAGCAGATGCTGGATGTGAAGACAATGGATGAAGGCCTCTGAACTCAAGGTGCTAGATGTTGAAAAGAGTTCAATGTGGGATGGGTGCGGATCAGATTGCTGAATGGGGCGGGGGGGGGAGAGAGATGAAAATGGAATAAGAGCATCACTTGGGAAGAAATTGAGGAGAAATTGGGATAAGAAGTTTGGTTATTGATCTCTGCCTTGTTGCTGATCAAAAAAGAAGCCAGCTCTGGCCTCCTCTGTATTTATAATAAACCTGATGCTCCCTGAATTATTCAGTGGGAGCTGTGATCTCAATTACAGAGCATGTCCTGGTGGTACAAAGAGAGAGAGCGAAAAGGGGAAAATGAGATTGTGGACTGTGCAAACTCTTTAGTGCATAATTTGAAAGGGCAGTGACAGATGGGAACTTACATTGTATGTAATCAAGCCAGATCTGAATAGGGTCCTCTCTTTTTTTCAGATCAACCAAGTGTTGATCCATTGGTTGCAACATGTCGATCTAATTTAGACCTGGCTGGAATCACTATGTTTTTCATGGCATTTTAATACGAACAAAAGATCAGAATGAATGTAGATGTGGGCCAGAAGGCAATGAGTGAGTTTACTTGATCTATTTCAGACAGAAAAACAACCTAAACAAATAGCTGAGTTCCCTCCAATGGCCCGTTTATTTACATTCTGTAACAAGCTGCTCAGAGGTACCAGCATTTCAAAAAGGACATATTTTTGAGAAATGTATAAATGTGTTCTGAGGCTAGTAGTTCTATCTGTTGTCGGTAATTTGGTCTTCATCATATTTAATTTTATTCCTGATTTATTTCACTGTGGTCTTTTATTTCTAGCACAGTACTAGTGTTTGCAGATTCTTTGCATTTTTGGCTACTTGTGCAGTAACCTCAAGATAGTGTAGATTATTAATGTTTCTTCTTCCAATGACTGGAGTCAAATTAAGCTTTGGTTGTGCTTGTGACACACTGTCCAAACCTTGCTTAAGCTGACTGTCATTACCGTTAGCAGGCAAAGATGCATGTGGAACAGGAACGATTAAGGGATATCATGCTGCAATGAATTGTGATAATAGAAGAATCAGAAATGGATGCTGGGAGGAATTGTGCAACATTCAGAAAATGATTCAGGGAGAAAATATTCTGTCAGATGACATGAACGAATGGGAACAAAAAGAGAAAATACAATCAGCGTTATTGGGCCTTTTGGAGACCCAAGCATAAATGAGAATGGTGATTGTTTAATAAAAAATTGCTTAGGAAAAATGTCCTTCATTCTCCTCCATTGTAGGAAAAATTGTATGTTTCAAATATGTGGTTATTTAAGTCTATTCATAGTACTGAAGCCAGAAGAATGATCAAATACATCTAAAAGCATGAATGAGTTGACTGTTTTTTAACCCAAGACTAAGGAAATTAATGCAAGATAGAAAGGACAGATTCTGAATGTGAACAGCAATTTTTTTTTTAATAGTGTCAAGGGTGAGACTTGGAAAAACAGAGAATGGAAGTAAAGGGAAAAAGAAAAACTGAACTGAAACTTGAACATCTGTAGGAAGATAAAGTATGAGAGGGGAATGAGAAGATATTAGAAGAAAGACTATGTTCCAGAAAGAATGAATGAGTTGTGGAGGTAAGAAAAATACTATAGATGTGGAAGCTGCCCGACAGAGTGTGAAAACAATGATGTCAGAGAAGGTCAGAGAAACACATGGGCTGATGGGAAGCAGGAAAAGAGATGCTTGATGAAACGTGAAAGAGTTGCGGATGCAAAAAAAAAAAAATCCATAAAAGAGAATGTTTGTTGCCAAAATGAGGATGAGAAAGATATCTAATGTACAGAAACAGAAAAAAGATAGTTTCAAAGAATGTAATCAAGGAGAACACTAGACATTTAAAACTAGAATAAAGAAAATGCGGATCAGTTTTAGTAAAATTTAAAAACATGTTTTGGAAGTAGATGAAAGGGGCTCAACAAGAAGAGTCCAATAGAATGAACTGAATTAAAAAGAAAGTGACAGAATAAATTTGGGATAAAACTAAAATGAGGGGATGCTGGAAGGAGTATGTTGAAAATTTGCTTGGGACAGATATGTTGAAAAATAAAATTGAAAGCGATTCTGTGAATGAAAATAGATGAAAAAACGTTCATAGACATTTTAGAGAAATGCATAAATGTGAGGAAAAAACTTTATTGTATGTTTTCTGTTAGAGACGTGGTATAAGTAAACAAGCTTGAAATAAAGGTTTCGTGCTCTTTGATGGTGATTGTTTGCTAAATGCAGTAAAAATGGTGGATGATCGAAGAAAAACATGGGTAAGAATAAATGAAAAATATGGAGATTAATGTCACAAACATAAGACATCTTGAAAGACTCTCCTTGGGCTACTTATCTTTGGGTAAAAAGGTGAAGGTCCTGGGAGCATAAGTGGGGGGTTTTTTTGTCAGTTTTTCCACTCAAGGTGATGACATAAGGAGAAGAAACAAAACCCTGGAAGTCAGCAAGTGCCTTCATAGATGATGTTGCCAACAATGGATTTTTTATTGACTGTCTGCCAACCATCTGGCTGGCGAATTCAAAATTGAAGAAACTCTATGGTCTTGAGGTGCCATAAGAGATAATCTTTATTGAATATACATACCTGCACTGAAGAAGCAAAATCAACTCTAGTGTTCCTGTGCGAAATTCTGGTTAGTTAACAATGGCTTTTCATAACCCCCACCCACCATGTGTTCACATTGCCCAATCATATCCTTTCTGTTTGTTATGGGTATGGTCCACTTCTCCGTCAGCTTTTGATGATCTTGGGTCTCATGATCCATAAACGGCTTCTTGAAACTCCCGTTTCTTTCCAAGGCTTTTCCTCCCCCTTATTTCTATGGCAAGCTGAGTAGCGACAGAGGTTAGCAAGCATCTTAGCAATGCAACCTTGAACACTGTCTGTCTTCCCTGAGCTTAAAAGCCACTCCAAACACAAATGACTTTGAATGATATACATCCCGAACTTCACAGGTCAAGCTAAAGCATAGAAGTACACTAAAATCAAATTATATCAACAGCATCATACAACTCACACATATAACACTGGGTGTAGTGATCAATACATTTTACTGTTAGGAATCACAAATTCTAGCCCCCAAAGGCCTGCTGGAATAACCAACTGTTAATTAATGGATTTTCCAAAAAGCAATCAATTAAGAGTTGTCCAGTTATCTGAGAGGAAAAGAAAAGGAGAAGATGGCATTTCCTCAGCAAAGGGCTATGGAGGGGTGCTGTACCACAACCTAGGCAGGGGGATGGGCAGATACAGTTGGGAGTCAGAGGTCCCATAGTCAACTCCTCTTCCATGAAGGTCTTTGAAGGTGACAACCAGCACACTGAATTGCACCTAGAAGCTAACTGGCAATGGATGTAGTTCTTGAAGAGGTGGATAAATTGAAATATGCCCATGACTACTTGAGCTACTGCATTCTGCACCAATTGTGGCTTCCAAACACTTTCCCAGAGCAGACTCTGCTCTACAGTTTGCATAGCAATAGTCCAACCAGGAGGTGATTAAGGCAGGAGTGATTGTGAGGAGACTCTCCCATTCCAAGTTGTAACTGATACAAAAGACAAACCTGTGTGAAGGAACTTGTTGAGAGTCAAGCCACCTACAGGGCATAATGAAGGAAAACAAGAACCATATAGACTTCAACAAGGCGTTGAAATGTAACATTCAGTGGATTATTGCACAAAATCATAAAAACAGCAATGGACACCTCCTGCTGGCCCTTTATTGGTAAGTTCATTATGACAGAGTCTGTACGAAATTTTGAACCTCTTCTTTCCAAGATTTCTGCAACCTGAACGCAACTGCCATAACTGAAATAAACCACAACACTGCTAAATGTTGATTGTTTATGGCTAAATCTCCTCCTGTTTCTTTTTTGGCCTCCTCATAGCCTTCCTAGCTGAAATTGCCACCTGCTCATCAAGAAGGAGTTCTGAATCTGGAGGGATCTTCAAGTTACAATCCAATTGCATATCCATCCAGAACTAAAGATAATTATTTCTCTAGAATTGGATGACTTCTGAACCCAAGGCCATTCCACCTTTCTGGGATTGAGCTTAAATCTATTATTCCCATCCAGATTTGTTAACCTTCAAGTACCAAAACAGTATCTTGATGACATCATTTGTTCAGCCCAAGGCCAAAATGACTATCAACTATTTACTGATAATTCCTAGCCCTACAAAGGCTATCATACTTTGGCCATGTCATGCGAGCTGATTCACTTGAAAAGTCAGTCATGCTGGGAGTAATCAGAGGAAAAAGGATAAGGGGCTGCCCTAGTACCCATTGGCTGGACACTATAAAGGATGACACCAGGATGTCTATGGAGAAGCTAAAGGAGGTGGTGCAAGACAGAGGGGCATGGAGAGTGTTGATCCATAGAGTGGCTGGGGAGTGTTGGACACGTCTGAATGGCTGATGATAACTATGCCAACCTAGCCCTGTGTTAATGTATGACCTTCCCTGTGGTTTCATGTAAGTGTGAAATGGGAGTGGAACAGAATTTAACAGGGAGAAAGGTAAAATTCTGTACCCAAGTAGGAAAAACAGCAGACATAAATCTAGAATGAGCTGAGCTGGCTTGGCAGCAGTACACGTGAAAAGGACCAGGATTTGCTTATTGACCATTTGGTTGGTAGAAAGGCAAATAACCATTCCAATCTTCTCTGCCATGGTCATACCTCACTGAGAATACTGTATCCAATTCTGGACATCTGAGAATATAATTGACTATGGCAAATTGAGTAATTTTAGAGGGTTATCAAGATGACAAGGGGTATGGGAACCTAGCCATATGACAAGCAACCACATGGTGTTTAGCATATAGAAGAAACAACTGAGGGGTGACACAATAGCAGTTTTCAAATATCTTAAAGATTTAACACATAGGCAAGGGACTGAACATATTCTCTATTGCTTTACAGGCAGAAATCTAGATCAGGGAATTAAATTACAAGAAAGCAGTTCAGTTCAGTTCAAGAGTAACATCATGACTGAAGGAACTGTCATCAGTGGAACAGGCTGCCATATGAAGTGGTGAGTTCTTTGCTGATGTCTTCAAAGAGAGTCTGGAGATCATCTGTTAGAGATGCTCTAATGACTCCTACCTTAAGCAGGAGGTTGGGCAAGATGACCTCTGAGGTACCAACAGCAAATGGTTCAGTATTGAGCAGGAAGGAAAGCAAGGATGTTTGCTATCTTCTTGCTTGTTTAGTATACTTTTGAATACATTCCTTATATGATTGTGGTGATGTTTGAGATGTGTTGGTTGAAAACATGAAGGTACATGTACTTTATGCAGGCAATGCCATATTGCTGATTGGATTATTTGCATTGAATGTTAGGTTGTATAATATAAGAAGGAATATGGAATTGAAAATTAATGTATCAAAATCCAGGGTAGTCTTGTTAGAGAAATGAACAATTGTAAAATTATACATGAATGGGGAAAAACTAAAAGAAGTAAATGGACTTGGCTATATTTGTAGAATGTTTCTGAATGATGGGAACATGCACAGAGAAATCTAGAGACATGCCAAAGCTGGTAGAGAGATAACGAGTGGTATATACGATCTACTGAAGGAAGGAATGTTTTCTGAAAGAAAGTGAAAATGAGTTGACATAAATAAGCTCCTCCTGCCCACTTTGTTTTATACAAATGAGTCTGATCTGGAGAAACATAAAAGTAATTTAAATCAAATTACTTTTGGGCCTAGGCTGCTTAAGAAATATAGGTGAGGAAGAGGAAGGTGTGTTGGATATGTTCAGCACCTCGAGTTATTTGTAAGCATAATAAAGGCGGTATACAAATAAATAAATACACACAATTAAAAGAGATGGGTACGGGTTGAGTATGAAACGGGGATTGAAAACAAAAGTATAGGGACTTCCGGTGGCAGGCGATTTCGCTGGTCGCAGCTGTTTGCTGCCTCACGCCTGTTTTGCGTAAAAGCCGGTTTGACAGCCAGCATCTGCTGTCAAACGGCTTGATACCTTTCCCCTGGGCATAAGGGGATCGGTGAGCTGCCCGGGGTAGGAGTTGAGTTCCCGAGTCGTCCTATATGGACGATGTAGGCGAGAACTCCTCCGGAGCCCCGAGGATTCTCCGCGATCCAGGACGCCTTCGCTTCGGNATAAGCAATACTTATGACCATGTTGCTTAAAGATAAGAGTTTACAGTCCTACTAGTTAGCATCATTAAACAAGGACTACCTGTATGCCACTCTGCCTGTTGGGCTGAGAGGGATTGCTAGTTGTCTATATGTGTGCACACACCCAGAAAGATGGTTCTACCATGTGACATTGTGAGATGTAACTGAAAACAACACTGCTAAAAAAAAAACCTCCTTGTAGTCTTTTTTTTTGAGCTGGCCCTGGGTGATCATCTAGGCTGCATTTTTCTTTTCATGGGACTTTTGCCATGAGTTAAAAAAGCTTTTGGCCAAACCGTAAATTGGACACCGGGTTTGCTTTCTTAGCAGCTGCTTTGCAGAGTCCCAGTGTGGTTGTGGCTTGTTTGATTCTCTACTGTGGCATTTCTGTGCGAGGAAACGCTCCAGTAAAGCTTAACAAAACCTCAAATAGGATTTGTAGTTGAGGAATTCTAGAAGTCAGCACTTTGAGTCTGCAGCTGGACTTCTCCAAAGCTGAAGCCATCAGGATCTCCCAAAACATAAGTGATAAAAAGTTTTTAAAGGACTTGGCTTGGAGCATAATATTTTGAGTTGCGTAGCATTGTGTTCTGAAGTGCTTAGTGTTTCAGAGTTGGCAGCGAAACTCTCTTTCTTGACACTTCTAGAGCAGGGATCCTCAACCGTGGCAACTTTAAGACTTGTGGACTTCAATTCCCAGAATTCCTCAGCCAGCAAAGAGGATTTGCTCCACTGACGGTGGAACTGTCCATCCTTTCCCAGTTAGAGGGGCAAAATCTCTAGAAATTTTGAAAATGAAAAAAAAAATCCCCACTTTTTCCTGCTTTTTTTGAAAAAACAACTGAGGGACGAAATGGAAGAATATGCGGCACCTATGCCTGATACCATTTATAAGTATTATATACAGTTGCATATAAAATATACATTGTAAAATATAGGTTAGAATAGAATAGAATAAGGAATAGAATAGAATAGAATAAGGCCGTGGTGGCAAACCTATGGCATGCTTGCCACAGGTGGCACGCAAAGCCCTCTCTGTGGGCACGCGCGCCATCGCCCTAGTCCTTCAGCTGGGTTTTATAAAACCTTTTCGCTTTAGGCCTCCGCCGCCGTGTGCAAAAAAAAAAGTTCAATCAATCAATCAATTTCAACTTCTTGTGGGAAAAAAAATGATCTCGCAAAGTTGGAATTGATTGACTGAACTTTTTAGTCCCACCCAGTCTGCTGTTACACCGCAGCCATGCCCACCCAATGGGCCACACCCACCCAATGGGCCACGCCCACCTGGCACCCGATGATACATAAATGGGTTTTGGGTTGCAATTTGGGCACTCGGTCCCTAAAAGGTTCGCCATCACTGGAGTAAGGAATAGAATAAGGAATAGAATAAGAATAAGAATAGAGCTGGTTGAACAAGTGGATCCGGTGGTGGTTGATGGGGGTTGTTCATACCCTGAAGAGGCCATGTTGGAATCTTGCATTGACTTTTTGAAAACGAGTAAAATTGTGGAACAAGGAGTAAAAGAGGAGAGACTGAGTAGCCTTGAACAGGCTTTTATATATCAAGATATACAATTTCAAGAGTCAGAGCAACTTAATTGTGAATTTATATTGGGACTAAATGTGGAAACTATTAAGCAAACTAATTTTACACAAAGTTACTTGGACTCATTTCAATTGTTAAATACAACAAAGATTGATATTCAGATTATATTGGCAGAAAGGGGAGAAAATTTTGCTCAGTTTGAAGTGACTAAGTTTTGTAACCAAATCTTGAGTTTTCATAGTCGAAACGCTTTAATATTAACTTG
>NW_015386231.1:209785-245840 GCF_001527695.2 Protobothrops mucrosquamatus
TTAGAACAATTAACCAGTGGAACAACCTGCCTCCAGAAGCGGTGAATGCTCCAACACTGGAAGTTTTTAAGAAGAAACTGGACAGCCATTTGTCCGAAATGGTATAGGGTTACCTGCCTGAGCAGGGGGTTGGACTTGATGACCTCCAAGGTCCCTTCCAACTTTATTATTATTATTATTATTATTATTATTATTATTAAAAATGACGAGGTGATGTGGTCCTATGGAACGGGGGATCAAATCACAGAACACATTTTGCAAGAAGGGTGAAGACATTGGGAGAAAGAAGGGAACCAGGCTGATAGGATCCAGGAAAAGAGAGCTGAGAGGTGTAAAGAACAAAAGGCAGTATAAGAAACAGTGTGTGAACACAGTAGAAGCAAGCGTGGTTTGCAAGGATATAAAAATACTGGAATACATAGTGAAAGCTTTAGTTTTAGCTGTTTCCTTTTCTTCTTATCTCATGTCTTTAATTTCTTTGCCTTACTTTTTCTTACACCTTTTCGATGCTCTGCATCTAGAAGAGGAATGGTATGATGGCTGTAATATAATAGTATAGTATAGATGTGATGGGAAAAAGCATGAAACTTTGTTTGGTGCCTTCTTAAGGTTGTTAAGGCATTTTACTATATGATGTAAGTCAGGGGTGTCAAACTCAATTTCATTGAGGGCTGCATCAGCATTGTGGTTGCCCTTGGGGGGGCAGGTGGGTATGGCCTACTGGGTGAGCGTGGATGGAGTGGGTGTGGCCTATTGGGTAGGCATGGCCAGCTCTACATCGTTCGCGTCAAGGGTGCCTGTGGGGGCCTGGGCAGGACAGATCTGAGGGTCTCTGGCAGAAGGGAGTGGGACCGGGGCAAGCGCCAAGGCATGGTCCATTTCTTCATTCCTCACAAAAGGTGACCCCTCCCCAGCATGCACCCAGGGGGCAGGGGCGACACAGCAGGGGCTGGTTCCTCACTGTTTCCAGACAGCCTTGTGGAGCTAAGACTGAATACGTTTCAGCATAGATGGCCACCACAAAATTGTACATTGGCCTGGGCGAGGGCCAAGACAGCGGGGGCCGTTCCGTCACTGTTTCCAGGATGGCTTCATGGGCCACATGAAACCACTTCGCGGGCCGCATCCGGCCCCCAGGCCTTGTGTTTGACATGTCTGATGTAAGTTATCGGGTTTCTTCTTAGATTCATGTATTCTTATCCCTATCCTCGATTATTCCTACACAGGTGTCTTCTAGTTGTGTAGGATTTCTAAAAAAAATTGTATTCTGAATTGGTTGAGGAAAGCTACACTGCAACGAATTGTTCACCTGAAGCTTATCATTGGGAGTGGTTGACAAACTGCACTTTCTGTTTCATATGGGCTTTAAACTAAGGAGAGAAGTGGTTTTGGAGTTATGTTTTACATAGTTGTGTGTCTTCTATAGAGGAAGGTGTGGTTAGGATGTTGCCTTAGGCTTGAGTGAAAATACGTTTTGCATTAGGACCCCATTAATATTGGTCAGGGTGAATCATTCACCCTGGGGATGAATGCTGGAGAGAAGGGGCTGAAGAGGGTGTGTTGCTGTGGTATATGACACAACATGCACCCCAGGAGCAAACATGCTACCAGTGCTGCTTTCATTAAGTGGAAGCAAACTTTTTTTTTAAAAAAAAAGTTTAAACATATCATTTACTATATTTCCTGCAGCTCTTTCTGGATCTGGAATCTTTTTTCCCCCCGCCAGTCTCTGCCAGCTATGCCCTGCAACCATTTGCAGCCAGTTCTTACCAATGTAGCACAAGAGATTCTATCCCAGGTTGCTGTTTGTGGGTTTGTAAATGTGCACACTATGGATCTGGAGGAACAGCATTTTGCTCTCGATCTCAAGCAGCAAAAATGCCTGAGGTTGGCTGTATCCAGCCACAAAGCTCAGAAGCTATTAGAGATCAGCCAGAATTGTTTCACATAACTTCTCGGCATGAAAGTGAACTGCTCTTGAATACAGGAAAACTAAATAAAATGACCGTCTCTAACCTTATCTGGAGAAATGCAAAACAGGAAGCCTTTAAATTTATCTTTCCTTCCTGGCAGTTTCTCCCACTGACTTTCAGCCGAATTGTCCAGAGAGGCTATGCAAGCAATTATGGTTCAGAGGTTACAGCTCTTCATTCTGTCCCCTTCCCTCTAGTTCAGGGGTAGGCAACCTTGGCTCTTTTATGACTCGTGGACTTCAACTCCCAGAATTCCTGAGCCAGCCACGCTGAGGGGAAAGGGAGAGGTTTCCAAGCTGAGCCATGCTGGCTCAGGAATTCTGGGAGTTGAAGTCCACGAGTCATAAAAGAGCCAAAGTTGCCTACCCCAGCTCTAGTTCTATGGCTTTTCCCTTCCACCTCTCTCCCCCCTCCCCCAAAAAAGAATTTATTCAGATCAATATAGAGAACAGATTCTGCTTTACAAGGAAGGTGTTAAAGCTCAATGTAAGCATGAAGATCTAGCTCGCTTTCAGCTGCAACTATCAACCATAGCTGAGATTCAAGCATCTTCAGTCTTGGTGGTGATGTGGGAACAGGTAATTAAATCTCCCTGTAGAAACACCAGTGCAGAGACATTTCCCCTTTTTTATCAATAAAAGGAAATCCAGTGAATAATAATCAGAAGAAACTTAAAAGCAAGAGTCAGGTAGTCCTCGATTTGCAACAGTTCATTTAGTGACCGTTCAAAGTTACAACGGCAATGAAAAAAGTGACTTACAAACCGTCTTTCACCCTTATGACCCTTGCAGCATCCTCACGGTCACGTGATCAACATTTGGATGCTTAGCAACTGACTCATATTTATGACGGGTGCAGTGTCCCAGGGTCACGTGACCACTTTTTGTGACCTTCTGAGAAGCAAAATCAATGGGGAAGCCAGATTCACTTAACAAACGTGTCACTAATTTAACAACTGCAGAAATTCACTTAGCAACTGTGGCAAGTGAATCTGGCTTCCACAACAAATACAATTTTCTTAGGACGAGATAAGTTCTAAGCTGGAGATGTGTGCTCCTTTGGTTTAATGTACAAACAAAGAGCACACGAAGAAGTATTTCTACAACAGGCATACAGAAAATTTCCCAGAGAAATATCATGCCCCCTAGATTCTCACAGACATATTATTATGCTGAGCTCTTGACTCAACTCAGGCAAATCTGTTGCATACTGTATTCAGGAAACATCTACATACTATATTTTGCACATACTAGGTGAAAATTAACCGGCCACATTTTAGCCTAGTGTGTTCTGAGCACTCAGTCCATGATTGGTTTATGATTCAGTGTTTTGTAGAAACATAATATATAAAATTACAGATGTGCACATGGTGTGAATGCAACCATTAAAGAGCATTTAATAGTATTTTTGCAAAGGGCCTAACTACTCATTCACAGATATCAAGCCAGTAAAAGAGAAGCTCTCAAGTAATTGGTATTAACTCGTATTGTGGATTCACAGTGAATCTTGTCCACTATAGTTGGAAAAGCCAACTTTTTGGCTTGAAGATTTAGTCTTAACACACAACGTAACACAAACTCTTTACATTCCTAATCAGTTTTCTGTTTATACTGACTTTTGTAGTGTGGGAAGTCAGCCCCCCCCGAGAAAGAAATATTTTTGGGAATATTAAAAGGCAGAATATTATATTTCCCCAAAGGATCTTAAAGCTAGAAACCAACCCCCCCTCCAAGTCTCTCTGCCCCAAACAGAAACCAAGTCTGCAGAAATGCAGATGTGATACTCTTGTCAGAAAGATTGGAGCCAGGAAGCTGGGATTAGAAAGATAAAGATCCATAGAGTCAACAATCCCTCACACCAAAAAAATCCAATACTCATCAGCCATCAGCCACAGGGAAGCAGGATATGACCTTTGGGACTTAATAGGATTAACCCACCACCATCAGAATACTAGAAAGACACACTCAGACTCAGGTCAAAGTATATGACACAGGAAATACAAAGCCTCAAACAGGAAGAGCTCCAAATACAAAGCCCAAAGGAGATATAAAAGCCCACCATTCCCTGCTACATGTGGTCAGTTTTTCCAGAGCCATCTTTCTGTCTGGCCCTCCTCTTCAATAAACTGTAACCTTCTTTCTAAAGCATTTTGTTTATTCCCAGCTTGGACTAGACCCTCATGAAGATTTTTCTTTCAACAATTTGGCACCCCAGATGGGACTCCAAGCTAACCTCTCCAATGTACTGAGACTGGTTAAGCCCCATCTTGCCGGTAGCAGACCCCTTGTGTCTGTGGATGGGTTTCCCAGGCCCTTCCCATGTGGAGCAAGGATAGTAAAGGGAATTTTGAGTTTGAGCTCAAGGGCTGCTTTGGAAAGAAGGTGAGTACCTCTAAATTATAATTTTAAAGCCCAGGGGAGTGAAGGAAATGTGTGTATGCCTGTGTGTGTGAACGAGAAGACCCTTTTCCCAATCACAGTTGGATCTTATTCCCTCTGGCCTTTCCTAACCCTTGGAAAGCATGGGGGTTTGGCCAGAGTGCAGGACGTTTTGCTAGGGAAAAGGGAGAGGCTGTGTTGAAAATGAAATGGAAAAATGAATGAAAGAATCGGATTTGGGAAACTAGCTAAGAATCACTGAGCAGAGCCCTATTCTGGAAAGGAGGTACCCAGAGGTACTCTGAAATCATGCTGGACAGAGTCCTCCCAGGCCATTTGCCAGAAAAACCAAGGGGATATCACAGGTTGGAAGGTACCTCTACCTGTTGGGGGCGGTGTATTCCGTGGGCAGTGTATTCTGCAGGTTGCAAGGGACCTTGTAGTCTCATCGTGGATGGTGTGAAAGAGCATGGGAAGCTCAGGATCTAGGATCCCACCGAGGTCTCCTTTAAGGAGGCTAATGGATGCCTGGAGCCGGGACAAATTGGCTGTCCGGGCAGGAATGTGTAAAAAGTGCATGTGCAAATTATGCAGGAGTGGACTCTGCTCAGGGATGAAGCAGGAAAAACCAATTTGGATAAATAAAGGTACTTAAAAGGAATATATATATAGGAACAGCTTCTCTCTCTCTCTTTCTATGCAACCACGTGATATGTTTAAGATTTGTGCCTTCACTAATTTGAGTTAACTGAGATTTATGGTGGGAATGACCAGGATGTGTAAAACTAAGAATTCTGTTTCCTTTTTTGTTCTCTTTTCCTTGTCTTTGTGTGTGTATGCATGTCAAAGTCTTTGAGTGTGAGGTAAATGTAACTGTTAATTGTCTCTAATACAAAGAGAAAAGAATTTTATAATTCTGCTAGAAATTCTGCTTCAAATAAGCCACCAAAAGAAAAATGCCCTCATTCTGTTTGTTTGGCCAGCAAACAGGGTGAAGAGAAATGTGTTCTTTTTTTTTTCTTTCTCTTTCTGTACTTGTAAGAACAGCCCAAAGCTGACAGGAGGGAATGTTTTAAGTTCATCTACAGGAAAAGTTTCATTCTTCCTTTTTCTGTACTTGTTGTAAATGGGTTTTATCTGTCTATCCTTTTCCTGAAACATGAGGTGTGTCTACCTACAAAAGCCTCATGAGCTCAAGTTTGCTTGTGTAGGGAAATAACCTTCTTCTTCTTAAGTTACTTTTCTTATCCTATTATTAATCAGTAAAACTAGTATGGAACTAATCCTGGAACATATAAGCATTTTTCAATCTCTAAAATAATGTGGTCTATTTTAGAATAAATGTTAAAGGTAGATTCTCCGTGCCCTCACAAATTGTACACACAAAAATACTAGGCTTATAAAATTATTTGGAGCTTTCAGCATTCTCAAGCTGCCCAGCATTTTCAAGTCCTTGCAAGTCCTTAAGGCCTCTTTAACATGTTGCAAATGTTCAGTTTCAGAAGTGATACCTTTCATTTTTTGTTGCTCTCTTACCAGAATCCAGCCTTTCTTTTGTCCTCATCTGTGGTGTCCCCATTTTGTTGTGGTTGGTCTTATCTGTTTCTTTAACAACTGCAGTATTAATGCTTTTTCAAACTCTGTCTGCAAGCTATCCTCCCCCCCCCCCAATTCTACTTCTCCTTTTCTTATCCTCTGTTCTCCATGCCTTTGTTGGTGATAGAAATGGGATATTGGCATCTCACCACTGGAAATTAATTCCTCAGTATTAAATCTTTTAGAGACTATTATGCAGTATACCTTTAAAAAGAATCTTTTGAACTGTTAACCGGATGTTTTTAAATAGAACTTACAGAATTAAAAAGAATGGGATGTATTATGTTTAAGTGTTTAAATCTCTCATTGTGTACTCTGATAGTATAGTATGGATTCTGTTATATGACTTGGATTGCATTTTTAAACTATGTTGTTGTTAATTGCGAAGTCGTGTCTGACCCATCGCGACCCCATGGACAACGTTCCTCCAGGTCTTCCTCTCCTCTAACATCTTCTGGAGTCCATTTAAGTTCACGCCTACTGCTTCAGTGACTCCATCCAGCCACCTCATTCTCTGTCGTCCCATTCTTCTATTGCCCTCAATCTTTCCCAGCATTAGGCCCTTCTCCAGTGAGTCCTTCCTTTTCATTAGGTGGCCAAAGTATTTGAGTTTCAACTTCAGGATCTGGTCTTCTAAAGAGCAGTCAGGGTTGATCTCTTCTAGGACTGACCGGTTTGAATGCCTTGCAGTCCAAGGGACTCGCAGGAGTCTTCTCCAGCACCATAGTTCAAAGGCCTCAATTCTTTTGCGCTCAGCCTTTCTTATGGTCCAACTTTCACAGCCATACATTGCAACTGGGAAAACCATGGCCTTGACTAAATGCACTTTTGTTGGCAGGGTGATGTCTCTGCTTTTTAGTATGCTGTCTAGATTTGCCATAGCTTTCCTCCCCAGGAGCAAGCATCTTTTAATTTCTTGGCTGCAGTCCCCATCTGAGGTGATCTTGGAGCCCAGGAAAATAAAATCTGTCACTACCTCCATTTCTTCCCCATCTATTTGCCAGGAATTGAGAGGGCTGGATGCCATGATTTTGGTTTTCTTAATGTTGAGATTCAAGCCAACTTTTGCACTCTCCTTCTTCATCCGCATCAAGAGGCTCTTTAGTTTTAAACTATATGTTTCTATAATTTTTTTTGCTTGATTGTACTGATGTGTATAAAGAGAACAGAAAGAAATAAAAATTTGAAAAAGACATGAAAGAATGGTATATATGGAGAGAAAACTGATAATTGGATGGATTAATAGCTTAATTAAAATATGGCATATTGCCCATCTTACTGCATTCTGCTACTGTGGCAGTCAATTAAAGAATAAAAAACCCAATATGTTTTATAAAGTAAGAGTATCCATTATTGATGACTAAGTTCAGTAACCATTGCTTAATGTTTTGAGTAGAGGATGTCTTGCAATTAATTTGAAAATCTATACCTACCTTTACGTCTGGGTTTCAGTTTTTTCAAGCATGTGTATGTGTGTTTGTGTATTTTTTAAGCACCACTTCAAGGTGTGCAATGGCATCTTAACACTTTTGTGCTCTCAAATTCTATCTAGCATAGGTAATCAGGAGAACAATAGTCAAATGTTTCCAGACCAGTAGCTGTATTGAAATAAAAAACAATTATTTGCATATTTGTTAGTCCGTAAATTGCTGACAGATTCCAGGGTTAATAAATGGACGGTTATGAAAAAAGCAAGTTCATGTCACCTATTAACCCCAAGCCATATGCAATGCTTGTTTCTGCCCATCTAATTGGAACAGCAGAGTCTTCTGAAGCGATTGACCTATAGCTCCCAGCTAGCATGGTTAATGGTGAGGAATGTTGGAAACTGTAAAGCAGCAACAATTACAACTTCACCACTCCCAACTTATTTTAGCCTCGTGGGATGAATCTCAATTAGTATCACCCATGTTCTGAAAACAGGCTTATCCAGTTACTGAGGCAAATTCGACAAGAATATAGCAACTTTCTAAAATAGTTGTTCCCTATTCATAAACTCCTTGACTCAGTTCTTGTACTTGTGCCAGCTGCCTTCTGCTGGTCTAGGCTCCATTCCTCCTCCCTTTCTCTTTTGAAACGAAAAGTATTTCTGGTGTTCTTCTGCCTTGAGTAATGGAAAACAAGTGAATCAGCAAGACCGTCGTTGAAGGCTTGCTAGTTCTCTTAGCTCAAAAGATGAGATGGTGATTTCCCCCCCTTCCTTTTAAACAAAATACCAGTCAAGTACGAAAAGGAGTATAAGAGGAACAAAAACCCTTAAAGAACAAAAACCAGACATGCCAACGAAAAGAATAAAGGGGGGAAACTCAAGGAAGTTTGGGGGAAATGTCTGCCTTTTCCCCCCAAAAAGACATTTGTCTAGACCAGAGTTTCTTAATCTTGGCAACTTGAGGATGTATGACCCAAAGGTGCTTTTCAGGAGGCAACTGGACTTTCTTGTTTTTTCTTAGAAGACCTTTTGCTTCTCATCCAAGAAGCTTCTTCGGCTCTGACTGGATGGTGGGGAATGGAAGGATTTATATTCCTTGCAGACAGCTGTTCATTTGCCTTCTCTTAGAGAGTTGTTGAAATCATTTGGAGGTTTACCTGTGTCCTCAGGGTCACCTGAGTAGTGCATATGTGTGTGCAGCCTTCTTGACTGCAGGATGTTTCCTGCCCTGTGTCCCTTCACTGTTGAAGATAGGCGCAGGGATGAGTCTGTGTTGTCTGTGTCTCAAACTAAAGCGCCAATGGTTCCTGTGCTCTGCAATGTTTTCTGAAAATCCATTCATACTCCTGCATCATTCAAAGGGTGTTCATCCCAAAGCACATAGCTAAATGTCTACAGACGTTCTCAGTCATCCAGGTCATGGTTGTCCCAAAGGTGCTTTTCAGGAGGCAACTGGACTTTCTTGTTTTTTCTTAGAAGACGTTTGGTTTCTCATCCAAAAGGCTTCTTCAGCTCTGACTGGATGGTGGGGAATGGAAAGATTTATATTCCTTATAGACAGCTGGGCATTTACATTCTTTTACAGAGTCCTTGAGACCAATTGAAGGTTTACCTGTGTCCTCAGGTGACCTGAGTAGACATTGAGGATGTATGGATTTTAACTCCCAGAATTCTGGGTGCATGCTAGTTGGGGAATTCTGGGAGTTGAAGTCCACACATGTTTAAATTGCCAAGGTTGAGAAGTAGTGGTCAGACTCTAGACCAAGGTTATCTACCAAGAAATCATATGCCGACCAAAAATTACCTGAATCCTGCATACTTATGGAGGAAGTGTTATTGGGAAAGGTTTCAGTGGATAGTGATCCTCAAGGCCAGAATTAAATTCTCCCTTGGAATCAAATTATACATTGCTCCTTTCTTTGGCTGCTTTCTAGAGTCCCTTCAATATAGCACCAGTTAACTTTCCAGTTCTTTTTGAAGAAAGTTGTGTGACAGGCTTCATCGCTGAAGATCCCAGAAGCCAGCAGACAGACAGAGAACATCATGGACCAATCAGGGCTCCTCCTCCTCCAACTGACCATTAGGAAAAGTAAATCAAATGTTCCAATATCTAAGGAGCTGCCACAAAGAAAAGCGGCTCAACCTATTCTTCAAAGCACCTGAAGGCAGAACAAGAAGTAATTCATGGAAACTAGTCAAGGAGAGAAGCAACCTAGAACTAAGGAGAAATTTTTTCAACAGTGAGAACAATTAATCAGGGGAATGACTTGCCTCCAGAAATTCTGAGTGCTTCAACACTGGAGGTTTTAAAGAAGAGATTGGACAACCATTTGTCTGAAATGGTATATAGGGTCTCCTGCTTGAG
Source organism: Protobothrops mucrosquamatus (assembly GCF_001527695.2). Classification (NCBI taxonomy): domain Eukaryota; kingdom Metazoa; phylum Chordata; class Lepidosauria; order Squamata; family Viperidae; genus Protobothrops; species Protobothrops mucrosquamatus. The sequence goes on from NW_015386231.1 coordinate 219,527, forward strand.
CAGGGGATTGGACTGGAAGATCTCTAAGGTCCCTTCCAACTCTGTTATTCTGTTATCGCTAATCACACACAAATGGAAGGAAGGCTTGAGCAGGGGATTGGACTGGAAGATCTCTAAGGTCCCTTCCAACTCTGTTATTCTGTTATTGCTAATCACACACAAATGGAAGGAAGGCAAAGGAAAAAAAATCTGCTCTTCAAAAAAGAAAGAGGTAGGTGGATGGGGTGGTAATCCATATTCACTTCACCTGGGCTACTGGACATGTGGGGTTAGTGGTAATAATCTGCAAAGAATCGAACATCCCAGATCAACCCCAGCTGTGTTTTAAAATGGAATCAGCAGAGGGGTATACATTTGTCTGACGGTACAAAAAATAAATAGAAACCAATCTGGAAAGTTGCTGCGAAGGAGAATCTCTGTAGCCATTAAACCTTCTTTCCTCTTTAAAAATCAATGAGCAGAAGGTAATGTGAACAGAAGCACGGAGGCAAGCCTTCCCAGCAATGAGGTAAAAGATGGCCCACACATTTTGTAGTACCTCAGCACTGTAGAAACTTTATTTTTTATTTTTTTTAAAAAAAAAATTGGATACACTGCAGGAGTGCTAGAGTTTAATCTGCTCTGCTGCTGGAAATAAATGATGGCATAGTAACACACAACTCTTGAAGACATTCTGGAGTGATATATAGACCCAGCATTCAGAGATTGCTTGTACTTGCTGGAAATAGTACTTTGCCCAATAAGAGGTGTGAAATCTACCTATTGGCCTGTAAATAAATACTTGGGTAGTTCTTCTCACAGTTGTGGACGGTAGGTATGGTCAATCTGCAACTGGCTTTCTGCTTTCAGAAGATACAATTTACTATCATTGGCTGCCTCCCTACGCATCTCCTAAATGTGATTGCTGCTGGGCCTTGAAGACGACAAATTGTGATCAAAGCAATGGTTTCACAAATCTATTACACAAATAGGACACCAGAAACATGGGCTCCCAGGGCAACCTATCTTTTTTCCTGATAATGTACAGTATAAGTAAAGGTTTTCACTATCTCATAGGGACACTTCAATAAGCTTGTGCTGAGGAAAATAATCAACACCTGTATAGCTCATTTGGCATTAATCAGTTGCAGAAGTGGTCCCCAACCTTTCTGGCTTGGCAGCACAGCGCTGGGGGAGGGGGGGGGAGTTCTGTGCAAATGGCAGGAATGTGCATGCACACCATCACAGCTCCACTTGCACAAACACCAGCTCCTGTTGCTCTGCAAGTGGAGCTTTGTTTGCATACCAGTGCTTGTCCACCGCTCGCACGGCCCAGTTCCAAACCAGCCACAGCCCGGTAGTGGGCCACGTCCCGGAGCTTGGGAACCTTAGGAAGCACAGTATGTTTCTGTGCACTGTTTTTTTTAATGTGGATCTGCACCCCTCTACATACAAACACGGATCCTTGCAGTTTATACATTTAATGTATTAACTTTATGATGATAGTCTGTTTATTACTGCACCACCTTTTTGTAACGAAGAACTCTCATATATGAGAACCACTATTAAATTTTAAGAATAGACGTCTGAGTAGTTTGTATGGTTTATATTTCAGCCGTGCAGGCAGGAATTGTAATGCTTCGAAATTATTTTTATTTATTTATATCTCACCTTTATTATTTTGGTGTGTAACTCAAGGCAGCAAATGTATGTAATAGTCCTCCCTCCTTCTCTTTTCCCCACAACAATAACCCTGCGAGGTGGATTGGACTGAGAAAGAATAACTGGCCAAATGTCACCCAACCTATTTTCATGCCTAAGGTGGGACTAGAACTCACAGTCTCCTAGTTACTAGCCTGATGCCTTAACCTCTTATCCTGCTCTTCAATTCAACAATGCAGAAGGAAGGTAGAGGTTGAAATTAAGACTACTGTGCTTTTTGAACGGCAAAACTCCAGATAGTTGCTAGATGGCAGGCAAGATGCCCCTTGCTTCTACCGATAATTGCCTGGATTTTGCAGCTCAAATTCCATCAACCCAATAAAGTGGTTATGAACTGGAGGCTAAAGCATATAAGGAACGGCTGCTGGAATTGGCTATGTCTAGTTTAATGAAGAGAAGGACGAAGGGGGACATGATAGCAGTATTCCAATATCTCAGGGGCTGCCACAAAGAAGAGGGAGTCAAGCTATTCTCCAAGGCGCCTGAAGGCAGGACAAGAAGCAACGGGTGGAAACTAATCAAGGAGAGAAGCAACCTAGAACTAAGGAGAAACTTCCTGACAGTTAGAACAATTAACCAGTGGAACAACCTGCCTCCAGAAGCGGCAAATGCTCCAACACTGGATGTTTTTAAGAAGAGACTGGACAGCCATTTGTCTGAAATGGTATAGGGTTTCCTGCCTGAGCAGGAGGTTGGACTAGATGACCTCCAAGGTCCCTTCCAACTTTATTATTATTATTATTAAAGGACAAATGAGTTGGAAAACTAAGGCAGTTGTGTCCACAATTCGCACAGGTTTTCGTAGAGTCTTTTTTCCCCTCCACTCCACAGATGGCAAAAGGATGTCCTAATATAAAACAGAAAGAGATCCAAACCCAAACAGGCAGGCAGGTGCATGAATCGAAACTTCTCCAACTGCAAATAAGGACATTTGAAGAACAATCCATTCTGCGCTGATTAAAAATGGAAAAGGCCAGAATTATGGGCTGCAGAGTGCCCTTGGCTCTCTTTCTGCACCCGATCTAGTCTTCTACACATACAGTTTGTCATAGATTCCCCAACCATCCCCCCCTCTGCAGGAAGTAACCGAGATGACATTATATTTCATATGGTTTCCCTTCTGGTTGAATAGTCTGAGACATTTGCATGGCCCATGCAGCTGTCCTGTGCAGCTGTGAGCTTTTTGTGATAAGCCTGTGTGTCCGATAGGCTTGCAAATCAAGAAGAGAATCTGCAAGTTCAAGAAGTGCACAGGGGGAAGGGGAGGGGGTTAGTTTCTGCAGGATAATGCCCCCCTCGTGAAAATTAATCACCTTTGAACTTTTATTCTGGTAGATTTACTACAGAAGAATCCCTAAGCAGCAAAGAAGATTGTACATTTTTGGCTGTTCGTTATTTGGATTCATAAATTTCACGATCTTGATCTTCGGGGCCTCATTTTAATTTATTAGCTTAAAATATTTGTAGGCTGCTTTTTTGTATTTATAGTTTACTACGCAAAGTAAATGAATGTGTTTACTACATATAATAAGCAAATACTTATCATCATATTAGATGAATGTGTTAAATTGGACAAGCATCAGAGGACTCACATCAGACAGCAGAATTTCATTCAAGGAAGGGTCTTTGTAAACATTTCTCTTGTTAGCTGCTAGACCTCGGCACTTTGAAATGTGAAGGCGATTTCCATTTTGAAAAGAAATTCAGGGAAAGTTACCATGCCAGAAAGTGCCAAATTACCAAATGATTTTTTTTAAAAAATTTAAAATCGTACCTTTGGATTTGAAGTAGAGGCCATAAGTTTTCTTGAAAAATAAAGATCGAGATAGCACTAATGCGTTTATATAAAATCCATGATTTATGATGCATCTGAGCCCCAAATTTCTGTGCTAAGCAACACCGTTGTTCATTTAGTTTTGCCCCATTTTACGACCTTCTTTACCACAGTTGTTAAGTGACTCACTGCAGTTGTTAAGTAAGTGACATGGTTATTGCAGTAAGTGAACCTGGCTTCCCCATTGTACGAAGGTCACACTACACACCGGGACACTGCAACCATCATCAATACGAGTCAGCTGCCCAGCGTCTGAATTTTGATCACATGGCCATGAGGATGCTGCAATGGTCATAAGTGTAAAAAATGGTCATAAGTCACTATTGTCAGTGCTGTTGCAACTTAGCCGCTAAACAAATGGTTGTAAATCGAGGCCTCCTTGTATTTTGTAAATGTGCTGGCCTGCACAGAAAAAACAAAACAAAAAGAGATGATATGGCTTTGGATCAACAAAGATGATGAGAGGACTGGAGGCTAAAACATATAAGGAACGGTTACTGGAATTGGGTATGTCTAGTTTAATGAAGAGAAGGACGAGGGGGGACATGATAGCAGTGTTCCAATATCTCAGGGGCTGCCACAAAGAAGAGGGAGTCAAGCTATTCTCCAAAGCACCTGAAGGCAAGACAAGAAGCAACGGATGGAAATTAACCAAGGAGAGAAGCAACCTAGAACTAAGGAGAAACTTCCTGACAGTTAGAACAATTAGCCAGTGGAACAACCTGCCTCCAGAAGCGGTGAATGCTCCAACACTGGAAGTTTTTAAGAAGAGATTGGACAGCCATTTGTCTGAAATGGTATAGGGTTTCCTGCCTAAGCAGGGGGTTGAACTAGATGACCTCCAAAGTACCTCCCAACTTTATTATTATTATTGTTGTTATTGTTATATTATTATTATTATTATTATTGTTGTTGTTGTTGTTGTTGTTGTTATTATTATTATTATTATTATTATTATTATTATTATTATTATTATTATTATTATTATTATTATGGATCATCGCACAGTCAGCCAGATGTTCAGACTGGATTTGGCATTTTGTCTACCTATTGAGTCCTTACCCAGGACCTGGGATAGGCAGATGTGGATGTTTGAAGCAGCGGCATAACAAAGTAGCAACAATGGTGCATTGGAAGATCTGCAAGAAATATCATTTGCCTGTAAGCAAAAACTGGTGGGATCATAAAATAGAGAAAGTCATAGAAAATGATAAAATTAAACTGCTCTGGGACTTCAGAATTCAAACAGACAAGCACCTGCAACATAACACCCCAGACTTAACAATTGTCGATAAGAAAGACAAAAANATTATTATTATTATTATTATTATTATTATTATTATTATTATTATTATTATTATTCTGTGGGGAGAGGATGCTGTAGGGATGTGGAGAGGACAGCTGGGGGAAACGGTTGCTGAGAATTCTCTGGCTCTTACCACTAATCTATACCTTTTGAGTTATTTCAGGAAGAAGGAAGGAAGAATAATGTTTGTCCATGGTGTAAGCTGTGCCTCTCTAGATATGCCGAAAACCTTTCTGCAGTTCATTCTAAAGGAATGCAATTTTGGTAATACTGGACAAGCTATATTTAAATCATATATGTTCATAGTTGTTGATCTTCTAATCTAGAAACCTCAGTGTTCCTGGCTGAGTGGCTTAAAAGCCTTCCACTTAAAAGATGAGGTAATCTAAAGGAAGCAAGGCAAATATATTGCCTTAAACAACGCACAGGAAGGGTTTTTTTTTTGAAAAAAAATATGTCAAGTAGGTAAATTATTGTTCTAAATTATATACACGATAAGTATTGAGCGTTTCCAGCCAGAAGTATTTTGGCAAACTCAATTCCAAACCCAAAGAGTTTTCATTTTTTTCTGATATGCAAGTGTCCAGAAAAACAAGTTTCGCTGCGTTTAGTGGAATTTGTATTTGCATTTATTGCTGTGTATGAGTAGCATGTGAGTACATCCCTTCCCATTTTCAATGTCAACAGCACAGGAAGATATTATGCATTCCAAGACGCAGGTTGCCATTAAAGCCCATTAATTAATCTAAAGAAGGTAGAATCTATCTTGGGGATAATGATCATCATAGGGGCATTTCCACCTATTTTCCTTGGCAGCAATCTTAAAGTATTCATCCAGAATGGTTTTTTTTTTTTACTTCTTAGTCTAGCCAAGGGCTCTGACACTCCCTGTGGATCTCCCATCTGAGTGCTGTCTAGGCCAGTGTTTTTTCAAACTTGGCAACTTTTAAGATGCATGGGCTCCAACTCCCAGAATTCCCCAGCTCGCATGCTGGCTGGGGAATTCTGGGAGTTGAAGTCCACACATGTTAAAGTTGCCAAGTTTGAAAAAAAAAACACCTGATTTAAGCAAAGATTCCTCAAGATGTCTGGAAACACACATTTTCAAACAACAAAATCCATCTGTTTCCCATATACTGTGTGGGTCTGTGTACAGGGAGAGATTAATCTATTTGATTTATATTGAAAGAAGGCAGTTGAACGCCTTTGCTATGTAATTAGAATGCCTAGCAATATGAAGTTTAATAATATGGTACTACTGACATGCACAGTACTATTTTAGCTTTTGAAATGAAAGGACAGGGAAGCATGGATGAAAGGTGGAATGAGAGTGGTGTTTTTCTCTCTCTCTTTTATCAGTGTTTTAAAACCCAGTGATGGAAAAGACATTCTTTTTTTTTTTTTAAAGCCCATAATGTATTCCTCTCCCCTGGTACAATGCTGTAAAAGGAATTGCAAAGATTGTGATTCCGCCCCCCCCCCGCCCTTCTTATTCCTTCCAAATAAATCCAGCAATAAGGAATGCTTGCTGGGAGATGTATAATAATAATAATAATAATAATAATAATAATAATAATAATAATAATAATAATAATAATAATAATAATAATAATAATAATAATAATAATAATAATAATAATAATAATATAATTGTTAAGTCCGGGGTGTTATCAAACAGACAAGCACCTGCAACATAACACCCCGGACTTAACAATTGTCGATAAGAAAGACAAAAAAGTCTGGATAGTGGACGTGGCAGTGCCTGGAGACAGCAGAATAGACGAGAAAGAACAGGAGAAGATAACAAAATACAAAGACCTACAAATAGAAATAGAAAGACTGTGGCAAAGGCAAGCAAGGGTAGTACCAATAGTAATAGGCACCTTGGGTGCAATCCCAAAACAACTGGAGCACCACTTGAACACCATTGGCATTGACAAATTCGCTATTAGTCAATTGCAAAAGGCAGCCTTACTAGGAACTGCTTCCATCCTGCGACGATATCTGTAATACCATCAAACATCCACATCTGTCTATCCCAGATCCTGGGAAAGGACTCGATAGGTAGACAAAATGCCAAATCCAGTCTGAACATCTGGCTGACTGTGCGATGATCCATAATAATAATAATAAAGTTGGAAGGGACCTTGAAAACAACAACAACAACAAACCTCAAGAGGATAGGTGGAATAATGTGATTGAAGCATCACCTCTCTTTAACATCCATTGCATCACATGCACACACTTTAAAAAAGGGCAAGTGCCACACTTGCCACCTAGACTTTGTTTTCCTTCCTCCTTCCTGATGCCCCTTGCCCGTGTCCTGTCCTATCTGTTGGCTCAAGCATGCTTCTCTCCTTGGTCATTCAGTTCTTTAAAAGGTATCTTACTGTCAGGCACAAGGAACGGAAACAACTCCATGAGAGGGCCAAGCAGTTTCTTTATTGTCGATTGCCTATTTACAAGAATCTCACCAGACTGAATGCATTCACTTTGGGAACCGGCAGATAAAGCTTGCAATATCTGCCATTTCCTCTCAGGTAGTGACACCAAGCTGGCTCGCTGTTTTTACTCCCCCCCCCCTTTAGCTGGTGATTCTACCATACTTACTCAGCTAATTTGGTGAATCTTTTACTACAGAGAACTTTGTGGGTGGCTATATATATATGTGCATTGGTCCGTGCATTTGTGATTTTTCTTTGTTATATTAAAAGTGTTGTGAAACTTACTCCAAAAAGGAGGTACTGGGGATGTAGTCAATTCTACCGATGATATAAGCACTATATTCCCTGACATAGCTACTTTTTGCATATTTATCATCAACATTGTTTATTTCTTCACATCCCTCTTTTTTTGTACAGGAATAAAATGCAGTATACTTAGTGTTCTTTTTCCTACAGCCATTGTTAGTTAAGAAAAAGTGATTGGCCCAAAGTTTGTCAGTAAGCTGGGGTGGTGGACGAAAGTGGATGAACATGGGATTTCCTGCTCCTGGTCCAACACAGCTGCTGCTTTATGACTTTAGGTGGTTTCCTGTAAGAGCTGAAGAACTTACATGAACATGCATTATATATAAAAACATTTTGCCATTTGATTAAAGCCTTCTTATTCAAATGTAAAATTGTAAAAAAGATATTGAGACTCTATAGTATAGAGAAGAGCAACAAAGATGATTAGGGGACTGGAGGCTAAAACATATGAAGAACGGTTGGAGGAATTGGGTATATCTAGTTTAATGAAAAGGACTAGGAGTGATATAATAGCAGTGTTCCAATATCTAAGACAGGAGTGTCAAACTGCCGGCCCATGGGCCAGACGCGTCACCAGGAAACCGTTCCCACCCCATTTCCGGCAATGGGGAAAAAGCTCCGATACGTCACGCGACGTCACATGACGTTGCGAGTTTGACATGTCTGATCTAAGGTGTTGACATAAAGAAGAGGGAGTCAACTTATTCTCCAAAGCACCTGAAGGCAGGACAAGAAGCAATAGATGGAAACTAATCAAGGAGAGAACCAACCTAGAACTAAGGAGAAACTTCCTGACAGAACAATTAATCAGTGGAAAGACTTGCCTCCAGAAATTGTGGTTGCTCCAACACTGAAGGTTTTCAAGAAGAGATTGGACAACCATTTGTCTGAAATGGTATAGGGTTTCCTGCCTGAGCAGAGGGTTGGACTAGAAGACCTCCAAGGTCCCTTCCAATTCTGTTATTCTGCATTCTGTAAATGCTCTCAGAAAGGAACTATCATTACCAGTTTCTGAAACACCAAAAGGCTGTGGGCTTCTGCTCTTCCAGAAAGAGGGAATTACTACTCAGAATGTTGTTTTCTAGATACCCCTGATCTCTTACAAGGTGGGCATCTAAAATACCCTTTCTCTGTTATAATATGTCATCTGGGTAAAACAGATACTTGGAGAAGCTGGTCTCAGAGGTAGGAAGGACCCAGTCTATATAAGGCTAATGGGTAATCACCAGTAACTTGAATCTACTGCCAATCTAGGTTCCCGAGAAAATATATGTTAATTTATTAAATTGGTTCGTGCAGGTTTAATACCAAATTCTAATCTGTGGAGTCGTTTTTCTCAAAGAAACAAACAGGTTTTCCCAGGCTTAATCTGAAGTGCACCAAAAACCTGTTTGACTAGAGCAAGTGGGGGAAAACTGTGTTTGCGTTTTTGTAATGATACAAATAACACCTTACCTCCGAAGTAGGTTGACAGGTAGGAAATATTTGCCAAGCTATAATTTTGTGGCTGTCGAATTTAAAATGTAACAAGAATGCCACTGTGCTATGTCACCTTAAGAGACAACCTTTTTCAGTATGGGGTTATTTTGCTACAGATACTAAGATACTAGTTTAGTTGTGGCGGTGTTAACCTTTTATGCCAGTATCTTGTGTGTGCGTGGAGTGGGGGGGAACCATATCATCAGTCATTTTGGCATAGATAAAGACCATTATAATATTCACTTGGGAAACTATTGGCAAAATAATGGTCAACATAAGAAATGCTCTAGGCACAGTTCTACCAGATTTCTGGTGCAAATATCCTGATGACCTCACAGAGATACAAAATTGAAGTCTTTTCTGGCCTCTAGTATTTATGTAGCCCAATTCTTCAGTTCCTGGTTGTCCTGGATAGGGCAAAAACATCATCAGTGTCTCATTAAACATGATTAGGGGGATGGCTTGCATAGAAACCTCTTGAAAGTTCCTATGGCTTACAGAAAGGCAGTATAGTGATTTCACTCATGTTCCCCAAAAGTTATTGTTAGCCCAAGGACACAGCATATAAAACTGAAAGCTATTTGAGTTCGGCCCTACAATCCAAACTGTACATATTAGGGTATTTAACGTAAAGATTTAACATTAGAAGAGAATTTTCCCAGTCCAAATGGGTGGACAAGTCCCCGATCTGGACAGTTGCGCTCACTGGGATGAAGGTTAGGTAGGAAGATATCATGAAGGCCTGGAGAAGGGAAGCACTTTCTTTAGAACAGTAGGAATAACTGAATGATCCAATCTTGCCCAAATGCAGAGAAGGACAGCCTGTTTTCAGGCGTGGCTGATGAAAACAACCAAGTACCACACGTGGTTGCCACAGGGTCTTCGGTGGAAAAGTGGCTTCCTTAAAATCACAGAATCCTTTGATATTCGTGCACTTAATGTACATGTGGAGAGATTGCAAGTGAATTTGAGGTTATGAATTCTCACAAGTGAACCGTCTGTCCTGGCTGCTCATGCTTTGGTTATCTGGGTGGATTACTGCAGTGTCCTCTACATGGATCTACCCTTGAAGGAAATCCAGAAGCTACAATTGGTCCAGGAATGCAAGTAGTTATTGCCATGAATTTGGGACTCCCATGTTACACCTCTGCTCTACAAAGCAGTTCAAGGTGCGGATGTCAATCTTATATGACATGCAGCTGGGTTATTTGAGAAGCTGCCCCCTCCAGTTTCTTCCTACCATGACTCCTGCTTTTTGGAACATCACAGCCCCCCAAATTAGGTTGGGCCCAGTCCTGCTGGCCTTCCATAAAGCTCTTGAATTTGGGAGATAGGAGGTTAGTTGAGCGCATGAGGTGGTTTTAACTTACCGTGATTGGTTTTTTTAAAAATGCTTTTCTTTTATATGCTTTCATTTTACTGTAATCATTTGTACTTCGTGTTTTGAGTTGTTTTAGCTGCCCAGAGTTCTGTTGTGAGATGGGTGGTCACACACACTGAATAAAATAAACAAAGAAACAGACTGTGTGAGTTCTGTTGGAGGCCCAGATACTGTATACTGTATCAAGTTGCTTGAAATGCTCCCTTTCATTTCCATAAATCTTCTATAAACCAAGTGTGGCAAAAAAAGAGAGAAACTATGATGACAAGGATAGCTTCATTGTTGTTTGCATACTTCTGCTTCTCTCTCCCTTTGTCTCCCTCTCTTTCTCTCTCTCTCAGTACTCAAAAGTTCATTTGTTTGCTTTTAAAATACATGTTATCAGGCTAACGAGAAAATACGGTAAGCGTAGGACAGGTGATTGGGAATAACCAGCGAAGCTCTTTGAAGTTTCAAGAACAGTCTTAAATGCAGTGGTATTTTTCCACCAGGAGCAGAGAAATGGGCTCCGGGCTTGCCCACTTAACAGTCTGCTGCAGCTCCATAACATCTGCCTATGGGGGAAAGTTACTGTTCAGAGTTTAGGAATGCATAGCCAATGTGACAGCAATAGGAAATAACCTCAGAGATTATAGTGGAGGCCATGAAGGGGCAGCAAATTCAAAACACAGACTGAATATAAACAACATCTTCTCCACTGCAGAACTCCTTCCCTGGGAGGTTTTCAGAGCAGCAAAAGCCATGGTGACTAAATAAATACAAGCCCAATGCAGCAGCCTGTTGATTGATTTGAGTTTAGAACATTCACGTTAGACAGAAATATATTGTGATTAAGCAGGCAGGGCCTTTGTAAAAATAACAACTGAAATTGCTGGGTACGTTAAAAACTGTAAGTGCCCTCTCAGAAAAAGAGTTCCTTCTTCTCTTGCAAGAAGGAAATGCCTTTTCTTTTTAAGTCTGCCAAAACACAGATACGAGTCTTTATAGAAACGAAGAGAGAATCTTCTTCCTGATGGTTTCATTCCCAGGGAAAATGGGTGTGGGATTAAATGTGATGATTAATCAATCAAGTATTAATTCAATGATAATCACCTTGATTTCTCTGTATGTCAGCCATAATAATAATAATAATAATAATAATAATAATAATAATAATAATAATAATAATAATAATAATAATAATAGAGAAAGTCATAGAAAATGAAATAGAGAAAGTCATAGAAAATGATAAAATTAAACTGCTCTGGGACTTCAGAATTCAAACAGACAAGCACCTGCAACATAACACCCCAGAATTAACAATTGTCGATAAGAAAGACAAAAAAGTCTGGATAGTGGACGTGGCAGTGCCTGGAGACAGCAGAATAGATGAGAAAGAACTGGAGAAGATAACAAAATACAAAGACCTACAAATAGAAATAGAAAGACTGTGGCAAAAGCAAGCAAAGGTAGTACCAATAGTAATAGGCGCCTTGGGTGCAATCCCAAAACAACNATAATAATAATAATAATAATAATAATAATAATAATAATAATAATAATAATAATAATAATAATAAAGTTGGAAGGGACCTTGGAGGTCATCGAGTCCAACCCCCTGCTCAGGCAGGAAACCCTACACCATTTCGGACAAATGGCTGTCCAGTCTCTTCTTAAAAACTTCCAGTGTTGGAGCATTCACTGCTTAAATAGATAGTTTCAGAATAAAGAGTTGGAAGGGACCTCAAAGATCTTCTAGTCCAACCTCCTTTCAGATCTTGCCTTCGGCTTCCCTTCCCTTATACTGAATCTGAATTCAAAAGGCAGTGATGTTGGGGCACTCCACAAGGAACAGATACTAGACGGATTCATGAATAGAATAGAATAGAATAGAATAGAATAGAATAGAATAGAATAGAATAGAATAGAATAGAATAGAATAGATGACATATAAACAGAATCTCGTTTGCGATCTTAGCTTCTCCCACGCACACGCTCACTAGTCTCATAAACTGGACCACAAATATTGGCCCACAAAAATGCCTCCTTCACCAGATCCATTTGAGGAAAAGGGCCAAAAAAAAAAGGCTTGCCACTAGATGTTTAAAAGCTGAATCCAGGTCTATGTTAACGAACAAAATTAGTCCAAGGAACAGATAGGCATGCTGAATAAATGTATTGGATGATGAAAGTGTCCAGCTGCCAACTTCTCCTCCTGGGCACTGCCACTTGGCTTGCTGGCATTCCCTGAAACATGTAGGGCACCTGAGGAGAGCTCATCAGCAGCGTTGCTGCTGGTTCGGCTCATATCTGAGCAGTAAAGACAAAACTAGTAGCTTTCAAAGAAAGAATGCCCCATTGCTGTCTGAATTCCCAATTTGGAAAGCAAGCTGCTACATTTGGGAAAAGGCACGGGCACCAGAGTGCTAGGACTGTTCCTTTGTGCTTTCTGAACGGGAATTACTAAAACCCGATCAAACTGTTGCTGGCTTAACAGGTATATGCAAATTGAAGCGACACTTAAGTTTGTCTCTGCCAGTGTTTGACTCTTACTTTCCAGTTTATTTTGTGTCTTGGTTTCCTTGGCTGGTCCACACGTCACACAATCATCATGTTGAAAGAGGCCATTTAGATCTCTGAATCCAACCGCTGCTCAATGCAGGAGTCCAAATCAAAGCATCTCTCCAGACCAAGTGAAGGGGAGTCTATTGCTCCTATGAATAATTTTTTCCACTGTTGAATAGCTTTTACTGTCAGGAAGGGATGTTTTGCACCAGGCAGTGACGAAGAACAGAGCGTCTTCTCTTTTGACATCCTTTTACATACTGCAAGAGTCCCCTCTTGGTCCTCTTTTTTTTCCAAGGCTCAACTTCTCCATTTCTTCAGATTGATTTATCTTCATCGGCTTCCTTTCCAGAGCCCTGATTAGCCTTGCGGATTTTCTCAGAAGAACTTGTTTTTAAAAAGAAAAAAGAAAAAAAAAGTGGCTCTCAGAACTGGAACACAGTATGCAAGGTTGGATCTGATCAGTCTAAAATAAAGTGTAAACTATTACAGGGAGTCCTTGATTTAACAACAGTTCATTTAGTGTCCGTTCAAAGTTACAATGGCACTGGAAAAAGTGACTTATGAGTGTTTTTCACACATACGACAATTGCAGCATCCCGATGAACAAAATTCAGATACTTTGGCAACTGGCTCATATTTATGACGGTTGCAACGTCCCGGGATTATGTGATCCCCTTTTGTGACCTTCTGACAAGCAGAGCCAATGGGGAAGCCAGATTCACTGAACAACTATGTTACTAACTTACCAACTGCAGTGATTCACTGAACAACTGTGGCAAGAAAAGGCGCAAAATGGGGCAAAATTCAATTAACAACTGTCTCGCTTAGCAACAGAAACTTTGGGCTCAATTGTGGTTGTAAGTCAAGGACTATCTGTACTTTTCACAATTCTGAAACTACTGTTGATGAAGTCTAAAACTGAATGTGCCCTTTTTTTTTTTTACAGCTCCAGCGTATTTTTGACTTAAATTCAGTTTGCAGTCAACTAGAATTCCAATATCTTTTCTTCCAAAATACAATTGCCAAGCCAGGTATCTTGATCGTGACTCTTTTCCCTTCTTCGTTGTTTCTCTGAGGGAGGGGGACAGTTTAGAAATATGAAAAATTAAATAATAAACAGTATTCATTTACAAGCAGTCCTCGACCTGTAAATGAACACCTGTCCTCGACCACAACCGAGCCCAAAAATTCTGTTGCTAAGTGAGGCATTTGTGAAGTGAATTTTGTCCCAGTTGACAATCTTTCTTTTTTCTTTTTATAAATATTTTATTAGATTTATATAGATAAGGAAAGAATAGGAACAGTACGGGTATGGGGAGGGAAGGGGATGGGAAATTTGGGATGGAAAGAAGGTAGGTACAGTAGTGGAGTAACCCCCAGCAATAATCTCATACTTTAACAAACAAGCTACCATCCGGATCAAAATAGTGAATAAACGTAATTTGTATCATACTCAGCCATTTTAAAATAAGATTAACTATAACCATATTACTAAGGATTAACAAACAGATAAAACTCATCTATGTAAATAAACGTAATTAATAAAATCTCAAGTAATCATAATCCAGTTGACAATCTTTCTTGTCACGGTTGTTAAGTAAATCAGTCTAACTGGTAAGTTAGTAACACGATTGTTAAGTGAACCTGGGTTCCCATTGACTATGCTTGTCAGAAGGTGACAAAAAGACTCCGGGACATTGCAACTGTCATAAATATGAGTCAGTTGTCAAGCATCTGAATTTTGATCATATGAACATGGGGATGCTGCAATGGTTGTTAAGTGTGAAAAACAGTAGTAAGTCACTTTTTTCAGTGCAGTTGTAACTTTGAACAGTCACTGAATGAACTGTTTAATCAAGGACTACCTGTACCGTTGGATGTTACTTACACCTGCAGTGGTGGTTGAGGCGGCTTATGAATTAGATAAGCAAATAAATACATTCATTCATTCAGTAAATCTCGCTTCCCTATTCCAGATTTGTCTTTCAAACCTGCCTAAGTCGAACGTGCCCACTTCACCCACGTTTAGCTGTGCTCTGGCTGAAGAGCATTCTTCGTTCTGTTTGTTTTGGGTCTCTCTTCCTTTCCTTTCATGGGATGACCCAAGCTTCTTACATTAAGAAGATGGGATGGAAATTCCTCCCTATTTTTTCTTTCCACATCACAGCAAGGTTTTATATACCTCTGCCTTTTTTTTTTCCAGGCTAAAAAGATATCCAGATGTGAGGTTGTTTGTCAAGTGCTGGAGTCTCTGATGTGACAAGAGAATTTCAAGTGCTAGGCTAATTGCCAAGATTCTTTTTAAAAACCAAAAGCCAGAAATACTGCTGCTGTTATTGCCTATGCATATCTATGTGTATGAGAGAGGCCAAGAGGGGCTATCACTGCACACACATGCAAACTAAGGTACACTAGGAGGGCACGGGGGCCTCTGCTTTTGCAGACTGTCCTATGAATGTGACCTTGTCAGAGCTGAACCCTGCTCTGTTTAAAATAGGATTCAGAGCCAGAGAAATGTTGTTGACTAAGCTAAACTCCCAGCCCAAACAAGAAAGCTTTTATGTATTACTTCCTGTCCAGGAGAACCCCAAGGTCAGTTTGAACTTTGCAGAGCAGGGGAATATAATCCAACTGCAATTATCTCAGCAGATCCCACAAGGCAGCCTCCTTCTTGCCCAACAGCTTCTACACTTGGCTGGAATGTAAACGCCTCGATAGCCTGCTCTCCTTCAGGGCTTCCAGATTGCCTCAGAAAGCTGCACTTTCTATCTTTGGCCTTCTCCTCCTCATGTAGATGCTTCGTGGAGACCTAACCTTATTGTATACTGATAGTTCCTAGCTCACTAGCCTTCAGCCTGAATCACATATGGTAGAAAGAAGGCTCTCCAAATATAACTGTACGCCAAAGGTAGACCATCAATCTACGCAGGCTGAATACCAGTCCGTGATCTTCCTGCTTCTTTTACTGCACTGGCTGAATAGTGTTCTCTGATCTTCCTTTTTTTTGCTGCATGTCTTAAATTTACCCCACTCTTCATATTTTGACTGTAAACTGTTTCTAACAATCCTCTGCAGGGATGGGGAACTATAGCACTTTTATGACCTGTGGACTTCAGGAATTCTGGAAGTCCACAAGGTGGGGCCACAGTTCCCCACCTCTGCTTAATGGCCTATCGTACAGAAGAGGGGACACAAATATCAGCAAACAAAAATACAGAATGGAAATAAATACATAAACAACAAACCAACAAAGAAATGAAATGAAATGGATGTTAAAAACAATCTACCTGCACAGCTGCTGTACAAGTTGTATCCACAACATTCCAAGGAATAAGAGATCTGCTCAATGGTGGGATTCAAATATGGAAACAACTGGTTTCCGGAAGTCCATTCTGGCCTGGGCAAGAAAAAATTAACTACCGGTTCTGCTGAACTGGTGCGAACTGGCTGAATCCCACCACTGGATCTGCTACGTATACAACTATGTGTAGCTGTTACATTTGGCAGCATTATCAGGATTCACACTCCTGGCACATCTTGAACTGGCAATTTGAGAAATAGTCTCTAGGCATCATCAGTGGAAGGAGACAAACTTATAGATACTTTGAACCATGCCCATAAGCTGTTTTTCTAACTCCCTAAATTAAAAAAACAAAACAAAACACTAAGACACTAAATTAAGAGGTTCTATACTTTCTCTCTCTTCATAAGCAGCCAGTGAAATAGGTTTGTAAAACCTGAAGTGGACTATTGTACTAGACATGTACCAGAATACCAACAATGCAAAATAAATTTTAAGAGAGGGAGGGAGGGAGGGAGGGAGGAAGGGAGGGGAGAGAGAGAGAGAGAGAGAGAGAGAGAGAGAGAGAGAGAGAGAGAGAGAGAGAGAACATTTCTGGGCCTGTTCTCACAAGTCAATTCATATAAAAAAAATATTAGGAGTAAACATGTAGTCACAGCTGCAAAGAAGTTGCCTTCCCCAGATTTACACCAACAGACAAAAACTGGAGGTATGATGCTACTACAGTCCTATAAAGGATTTGGGCTCCGGTGTAATCAATATTCTGAGTAATTTCAGCTTCTGTTCTGATAAGTCCTATTCTTGGGCAGAAAGTGAATTTGATGGGTGCCTGCAGAGTTGTTCATAATCCACAGATTTCCCTGGGCAACCTTCAACCGGAGTATTATT
Organism: Protobothrops mucrosquamatus; assembly: GCF_001527695.2. Classification (NCBI taxonomy): domain Eukaryota; kingdom Metazoa; phylum Chordata; class Lepidosauria; order Squamata; family Viperidae; genus Protobothrops; species Protobothrops mucrosquamatus. Next base: position 236,714 of record NW_015386231.1, read on the forward strand.
CAGGAACTAGCTCTTGTAAGAAGTTAATAATAGAAGAAGTTTCATTTTCAGACCTACCCTATGGGCTGTTTCTCATTTCTAAAAATCCAGGTGTTGCCCTCGGGAGGTGCATCTGTATCTGAAGATGCATAAAAGCAAAGCTCAAAGAGAGTTTACACTTCTGGCAAAACAATCTTCTTGCACGGGTAGGTAGACATTTTTCATCTTTCTAGGACAGATCCACCCGGCAGAACTCATGGACTCATCAATAGTGATTACACTGGAGCCCAGCCTGATTAAGAGGTTGCCTACATGTAAAATATATATATATATATATATATGACATTGACAGGTAACTGATGTGTTTTCACATCCAGTCATGTGTATACTCTTATCATGTTAATCTCCCCGTGTGCAATTTGATAAAGCAGATATAAAGTGTTGGATTCTCCGTAAGGTAGCTAAATCTGCCTTGCGCAAGTTGAATGCAGAATGCACAGCTTTCCCCCATATCCTATTTAGCAATAGCAACAGCACTTAGACTTATATACCGCTCCATAGTGCTTTACAGCACTCTCTGAGCGGTTTACAAATGTCAGCATAACGCCCCCAACAGTCTGGGTCCTCACTTTACCAACCTCGGAAGGATGGAAGGCTGAGTCAATCTTGAGACAGTCAGGATCGAACTCTTGGCAGTGGGCAGAGTTAGCTTGCAATACTGTATTGTAACCACTGCACCACCACGGCTCCTATTTAAGGTTGCTACCGTATTATTATAAATGCATTTATGTATGGTTTTATGTATGATTCAAGTTATTTGCAATATGACGGTGAGGTCAGTTTTCAGGAAGCAGTTAATATAGCTTGGCCGCTAAACCAAAAAAGACATGAAATATTTTCCTCTCCCTTCAACTTGGTTAGAAGCATTGTAGCTTAAGATACATACATACAATTTACACAGTGTTTTGCATGTAACTTGACAGAATAAGTTTAGGATAAAGAGGTTATTTTATAAGCATGTAGGCTGACTGCCTATATAATGTTAGTGAAACTGTCATCTCAATATGGACTAGAGTCTTCATTAAATATATTTGCCTTTGAAACAAGTTCAATCAACCAGCCTTCTGTTTCCTTGTGGCAATATACTATGTGAGACTGGACTGTTTTCTTACTAAACATTATCATTGTGATTAATGGCCTAAGTTTCTACTATGTACTGGAAACCTTCCTCTGTTCCTTGTATATTTTATTTTTTGGTAACAAATCAAATGCAATAATTTATTTTGAATGGATGGGCTTTACTGGTTGAGTTCCTTAGTTGTGTTTCTGTTAACCATAGCAAAGCAGGGCTGTGTCAGAGTAAAAAAAATGTCCTATGTTAAAAAAAAGAGAATAAAGATGTATGTTTTACTGGGCTAGATACAAATCTGATTTAAAATAGGTTTCGCATATTCATCTTATATAACTATTCTGTTTTCTAGCTACCATTTTGGGAAATTTCAGATATGCAGATGGGGATGATGTGAGCTAGGACAAAGCAAGAACTATTTTTGGTCTGGAAATTAGTTATTACAGAATATATATAGGCAGTCCTCAATTTAGAACTGTTCGTTTAGTGACCGTTCAAAGATACAATGGCACTGAAAAAAGTGACTTTACGACCGTTTTTCAGTTACGACCTTTGCAGCATCCCCATGACCATGTGATCAAAATTCAGATGCTTGGCAACTGGTTCATATTTATGACCGTTGCTGTGTCCCAAGGTCATGTGATCCCCTTTTACGTCCCTCTGATAAAGTCAGTGGGGGGAAGCCAGATTTCCTTAACAACCGGGTTACTAAACTAATCAACTGCAGTGATTCACTTAAGAAGTGTGACAAGAAAGGTTGTAAAATGGGGCAAAACTCACTTAACAAAATCTCTCATTTAACAATGGAAATTTTGGGCTCACTTGTGGTTGTAAGTCAAGGACTAAGTATCTAGGTGGATATACCTTAACCCTCAGATTATCTCCAGTTGTTCTCAGACTATTTCAAGACAAAGTAACTGCCCAAGCTGGGACAGCCTTCCCCGACTTGGTTTCCTTCAGATTTAATAAAACTCAATTCCCACCATCCAGAGGGAGCACAGTCATTGTTGAAGGATAATCACTGTTCACATAGGCCAGTGATGGCGAACCTTTTAGAGACCGAGTGCCCAAACTGCAACCCAAAACCCAGTTATGCATCATCAGGTGCCGGGTGGGTGTGACCCATTGAGTGGGTGTGACCCATTGAGTGGGCGTGGCTGCGGTGGTAACGGCAGACTGGGTGGGACTAAAAAGTTCAATCAATCAATTCCAACTTTGCAAGATTTTTTTTCCCCTCAAGAAGTTGAAATTGACTGATTGATTGAACCTTTTTTTTTTTGTACACGGCGGCAGAGGCCTAAAGTGAAAAGGTTTTATAAAACCCAGCTGAAGGCCTAGGACTGGGGTGACAGCATGCGTGCCCACAGAGAGGGCTCTGAGTGCCGCCTCTGGCACCCGTGCCATAGGTTCGCCACCACTGACATAGGCCGACCCAATTTTTAACAGCCACATCTGTTGTCTCTTGAAAGGTAGAAGGTGACCCAGGAGGAAGGTTTTGGTTGTGTGTTTATTCAGGAATCCTCTCCTTGGAGAAGCCAAATTCTTTTTTTTGGGACATATAATTTTGACTACCCTGTTGAGTGTATTTTTTTTTCCTGATACTTATGCATATTTTGGTGGTTTAACAATATCTTCTTTAATTGCTGGGAGTCACCTTGAATATATCTCCTTTCTTTGTAGAGAGACATCTAGCAGTATATTGCAGTAGTAAAACTATCAGAGCATTTTATTAAATTACAAACACCAAGATCACACAAAAGTTACCTCGATAACAAGCCTGGTGTATATTTATACTTAAAAATGAAAGGTAAACTAAAAAAATATGTGGTTCTTTTGAGGAAAGAAGGGAATCTGGAATTTGTACAGTACTAGGATTAATGAACACACAGAGAAACAAAATAGCATGTTTGCTGTTTGATGCTTTGCCTTGAGGCGACTCTAATTCCTTGCTACACTTAATATATAAATAGCAGGAGTTCCTTTTTATCTTAAACTGGAAGTAAGCAATGCATAGACCGATAGTTCTGGTTCATTTGTAAACCTTTGTGACCTATAGAGAACCTCTGAATATTGTTTGGGCAATATTCAATTGGGCAAAATCCTGCAACAATTTTTTAATCAACATACCTCAGATGGGCTAACTCAATGCATCCAAAATCCAGAACCCATGATTCCCATGGAATTGAAATTTAGCAAAGTTGTGGCTACTTCAATGCCACCATGACACTATGTAGCAATCAGTCACAATCACGTGATTGTCATTTCCAATATTACTTGCCAACTTTCCACAAGGAAAGTCAGTGAGGAGGTTACCCCCACTCCCATTGCTTTTTTGCCCACCAGTGGTCATTTTTTTTCTGTTTAGGTACAGAAATATCTTTAAAACAATGACTCAGCAGATCATGGGTTGTCTCATAAATCTATAAACAATATAATGATTAACTCTAAAGCAATAACATTACCTGATTGATAGCAATAGCACTTAGACTTATATACCACTTCACAATGTTTTACAGCCTTCTGTAAGTGGTTTACAGAGTCAGCATATTTCCCTTTAACAATCTGGGTCCTCATTTTACTGACCTTGGAAGGATGGAAGGCTGAGTCAACCTTGAGCCGGTGAGGATCAAACTGCCAAACTGCAGGCAGCCGGCAGTCAGCAGAAGTAGCCTGCAGTACTGCATTCTAACCACTGCGCCACCACAGCTCCTCTATACTCCTGATATAATCCAAAATCATTCCCACTGTAATCAAAAACAGAGAACACAACATGACACGTTCTGATAACTTCTATCAAACTCCCTCTGGAATCCAGGTCTGCGGCAGACCAATCAAATTGACTCATCCTGAACTCCATTGCAATGTTCCAGAGCAATCAGAGGATGATCTGATCACAATAAGGAGAGATGTTAATGTCATTCATCCTCAGATCATCACAACTACCCCAAGACAAAGAACAGATCTAATGGGCAATCACCCCATGTACGTGGGGATCTCAGTCATCTGGGTCTGATTCGTGGTTGTCAGGATGATCTTTTAAGCCCTTCTAAAAACCCCACCAAGAGAAGGAACCCATCAGCCTAGGAAACTTCATTGCCAACTTATTTATTTATTTACTTATTTAGCATATGGTAATGGTAGAATTAGCCAGGGGACTGCAATATTAGTACATAGTTCTTTGGCTTCCGAAGAGCACTAGTTCGTTTAGTTCACACTTATGTACTTATCCAAGTGTGCACTACAGGGGGCAAACTAGCTCTGCACCAGAAAGATGAGTGGTGTCATCCAGGGCCTTCTCTCCCCACAGATGTCGCTTCACAATCAGGTATCGCATCCAGGCAGGTCCAGCACAAGCAGAGGGCCAAACATCCACATGAAACCTCACCATGTTTCCAAAATAATAATAATAATAATAATAATAATAATAATAATAATAATAATAATAATAATAATAATAATAATAATAATAATAATAATAATAATAATAATAATAATAATAATAATAAAGTTGGAAGGGACCTTGGAGGTCATCAAGTCCAACCCCCTGCTCAGGCAGGAACCCTATACCATTTCGGACAAATGGCTGTCCAGTCTCTTCTCAAAAACCTCCAGTATTGGAGCACTCACCGCCCCTGGAGGCAGGCTGTTGCACTGGTCAACTGCTCCAACCGTCAGGAAGTTTCTCCTTAGTTCTAGGTTGCTTCTTTCCTTGATCAGTTTCCATCCGTTGCTTCTTGTCCTGCCTTCAGGCGCCTTGGAGAATAGCTTTACTCCCTCTTCTTTGTGGCAGCCCCTGAGATATTGGAACACTGCTATCATATCCCCCCTCGTCCTTCTCTTCGTTAAACTAGACATACCCAATTCCAGCAACCGTTCCTTATATGTTTTAGTTTCCAGTCCCCTAATCATCTTTGATGCTCTTCTCTGTACTCTTTCTAGAGTCTCAGCATCTTTTTTACTTCATGGTGACCAAAACTGGATGCAGTATTCCAAGTGTGGCCTTACTAAGGCATTGTAAAGTGATATTAATACTTCACGTGATCTTGATTCTATCCCTCTGTTAATGCAGCCCAGCACTGTGTTGCCTTTTTTGGCAGCTGCAGCACACTGCTGGCTCATATTTATCTACTCACATGTAGCATGCTTTCGCACTGCTAGGTGGGAGGAAATTGAGGCAAGTGATGGGAGCTCACTCCGCTATGTGAGCCTAGGACTCGAACCACCAGAGCAGAGACCATCTCCAGTGCCTTTAAGCCACTGAGCCACTGTGTCTCTCTACCAATTTACAGTAGTGAAAGCTTTGAGTAACTAAGGCAGGGAAGCCACCGGGAAGCTCATCAGGGAGGTTGGTACAGCAGCAGCAGGAGCTGCAGTATTCCTTGGAGTCCAAGTTCAAATGGTTTATATGGCTATAGATTAACTTTAGTATCACAGTCACCATACTCATGAATAACACAGTACAAAGTGAACATTGGACTTGCTAGGCCTCGGGGGAGTTCTGAGCTATTCTGCCAAGCTGCTCCTGTCAGCATAACATTAAGAAAAAATAAAAAGCAACACACTTTGAATTTATTTACCTAAAGCCCAGGAATTGCAGAAATAAAATCTATAAAATTCAATGGGTAACTAGCAAGACTTCCATGTATAGAAAGGTTTGGTGATAAATGATATTTTAACACAATGCAAATCACTGAAAAACCGCAGCCCAGCCTACTTTGCAGAGTTGCTGCAGGGATAAATTATAAAATGTAACCTACCTTTTGCTCCTGGAGGAAAAATGGGAGAGAAATCAAACATATACATAAACATTTATTGGATGGAAATGTTGATGGGAAAAGGAGACACAAGAATTACACACACACACACAAATTCCAAGTAAAGCTAATTTCCATTATGCAGTTTTAACTACTTACGTTTGAATCGGTGAAATCAAATCATGGATCTTCAAGTACCGTAGAATGGGTTTCTTGCAGAGAAAGGGATCTAGCAACTCTGGACTCATAATTAGGTGTAACAAGGAAGATCAAGATTGAGGATGAAGTTTCATATCTTTAAGAGAATCTGAGAACTGAATCAAGCTAGTAGCGACCAACCTTTGTTGTTTTGCATTGTGAATAAGCTTCATTTCTGAGGTTGCCGATATAGCCAAGAAAATTCTTCAGAGTCTGCCTTTAGTGGCTTAGCAATATCAACCAGCAACCATAAACAATGATTGAGGAGCGTGAGGGGCTGATATCTAAACTATGCGAAGCATACTGTCTACCCACAATAAGGATTCTTCTCCAAAAAAAGGAGAGTAAACTACAAAACAACACAGAAGAACAGATATGTGCAACACCCATTCTGTGATTGGCTCAGCTGTAGGAGACTTTTGGGTAGGATAGACCAGGTATAATATCCCAAAAGAACCCAATTTGCCTCCTGCCGCTCCTCCACTATCAATAAACAAGTTTCTTCTGTGTGCTATATCCTTGTAACAAAGGATCTAGTTTGGTCTCGAATGTCTCAAGTGTGTATTAGATACAGGCAGTTATTGACTTAGGACTACAGCTGAGCTCAACATTTTAACTGCTAAGACAGGTGTTCAGTGAGGTTTGCTCCATTTTACGACCTTTCTTGCCACAGTTGTCAAGTCAGTAACCTGGTTGTTAAGTAAATCTGGCTTCCCCGTTGACTTTGCTTGTTGGAAGGTCGCAAAAGGTGTTCATGTGACCCCCCGGAACACTGAAACCATCATAAATATGAGCCAGCTTCCAAGTGGCTGAATTTTGGTCATGTGACCATGGGGATGCTGTGGTGGTGAAAGACAATCATAAGTCACTTTTTCCAGGGCTGTTGTAACTTCGAATGGTCAATAAAGAATTAGTTATAAGTCAAGGATTACCTGTACTGGCATTTATAGGTGGGGCTAATAAGAGCACTCGCAGAGGCAGTTCTCACCTGTACTGATATTTTAAATGTCTTTGCAGTTAAATGTTAGGTTTTCGTGCCACCTGCCCTGGCATATGTTCCCTTCCTTCTATTCAGAAGGCTTGAGGTATGCTTGTCTCTTTTGTGTTGATAAACAAGTTTATTTGCCTCAATATTTGCTCACTCAGCTTAGACACATGGCACTTGTTTTCGTCTTTGCCAAGGAGGAACTGCAAGGAACCAAATGAATGAAAGACTTGCGAAACAAATTCCTATGTCCCTAATTATTCTCGATGAAGAAATATGGTACAAAGCAAATACTTTTGTTGTTTCAGGAGGAATCTTCCCCAGGACATGTTGATGGACACAAGCCAAACGCACTGAGAAACTGGAGTGAGCAACTACGGATCTACTTTCCAGTTACATGCCACAGAAATTTAGCAATTTGCCACATGAATGAAAGTACAAAGCGGACTTTGCATACGGTTCTCTCCCATAAAGTCTAGCTGAATTAAATATGCAAAACCCATGGTTTTGAACAGCTTGCATGGGAGAATGGAAACTAAACAAGTTGTTAGCATTCTATTCTGTTCAACTTCAAATCAGAGAAGAGCAACAAAGATGATGAAAGGCCTGGAGACTAAAACTTATGAAGAACGGCTGCAGGACTTGGCTTTGGCTAGTCGAAAGAAAAGAAGAAATAGGGGTGTCATGATAGCAGTATTCCAGTATTTGAGAGGCTGCCACAAAGAAGAGGGGGGTCAAACTATTCTCCAAAGCACCAGAAGGCAGGACAAGAAACAACGGTTGGAAACTGATCAAAGAGAGAAGCAACCTGGAATTAAGGAGAAACTTCCTGACAGTGAGAACAATTAACCAGTGGAACGGCTTGCCTCCAGAAATCATGGGTGCTCCATTACTGGACATTTTTAAGAAGAGACCGGACAGTCACTTGTCTGAGATGGTATAGGTCCTCCTGCTTGAGCGGGGGGCTGGACTAGAAGACCTCCAAGGTTCTATTCTATTCTATTCTATTCTATTCTATTCTATTCTATTCTATTCTATTCTATTCTATTCTATTCTATTCTATTATTTACCGGAAATAGTGGCTGTCTGCTGGAGATACAGAAAAGGCTGAGCATCTCAGTTCCACAAAAGCAATTCCATCAACAGACATATCAGCCTACGAACCCCTGAGAATTCAAATCAATCACACAACCAACCAGCAACAGCACCGACCTTCAACCCACCCACGAAACCCTCTCCAACCAGCACTTCGCCTCCCAATGACCTTCGCCTGATGTGACCTCATCACAAGACCCATCACAAGATTTTCACCTGACATGACCCACACCTGACCCCTCACAAGACCCACCACAAGAGTCATCACAAGACCCTCACTGACGTGATCCACACCTGACCTATCACGAGACCCTCACCTGACGTGACCGTCCCATCACAAGACCTACTGACCACACGAAGCCCTTGTAAGCAGAAGAACGCCAACACTGACATTCCCTAAATTCCGCTGAAGATGTAACCTAGCCTGGTAACGAAACATTCGGAAACCAACCCACAAGCTCAGAGAACGAACCTCCACTCTAATCTCTGTTCCTACTGCATAGATAGAGTTATGAAGTATGAATCCCTAGGTATTCTTCATATAAACAAAATACTATGAATCAGGCTTTGGATAATTATATATAGAGGCATTATTTCATGCACAAGGCAAAGGCATGGGTTGATCTAAGTGCAAACATAATTTGTCTAGAAAGTAATTTACAGAATAGCTCTAAAGTTACCAATCTGGCAGTGATACAATAAAATGCAGAAGCCATGTTTTTCTTGTGTAGCTTCGGTGCTTTACTACAAACAGTTCAACAGCTTCATTAAGATTTGCCTGCATTGTTCTTTATGAGTGCTTCACAAAGGCTGTGAGCCAGCTACTTTCTCTCTAATGGAGAAGGAGGAATAAGACTGCAGATAGAGGAGATCTGACATCACCAGCAATGTGCTTTGGAAAATCTAGAGAGCTTTAATGTTAATAGCTAACTCTCTCTCTCTCTCTCTCTCTCTCTCTCTCTCTCTCTCTCTCTCTCTCTCTCTCTC
>NW_015386231.1:246085-253773 GCF_001527695.2 Protobothrops mucrosquamatus
CCCCCCCCCCCACCTTGCAGCATCCTCCAGGCTTAGTTCCATGCAATGTTGCCCCGTTCCTGTTTAAAGGTTGGACAGTTCAAAACAGGCAGTCCTGAAATTGTCTTACGTTATGGAGAGCTAAATAGTTCCACCTCAACATTCAGGATTAATGGAGAGGGCGGAGCCACTGTTGCTGCTAGGATCGGATCAGGGCCCCACAGTCCAGGAAGACTCTCAAACAATGCACAGAAACTGGCAAGGGCCCTTTTATGAGCTGGTCAATGTTATCTAGTTTGGGCAATGAAACGTCTGCAAGAAAACAAGCAAACTCAGAGAGCACCAGGGACCCCCACCCCCATTTCAACTCTGAGCTACAAATATAGGCAGTCCTTGACTTACGATCACAACTGAGCCTAAAGCTTCTGTTGCTAAACGAGACAGTTGTTAAGTTCATGTTGCCCCATTTTATAACCTTTCTTGCCACAGATGTTAAGTGAATCTCTGCAGTTAAGTTAGTAACCCGGCTGTTAAGTGGAATCTGGCTTCCCCACTGACTTTGCTTGTCAGAAGATCGCAAAAGGGGATCCCGTGACCCTGGGACACTGCAACCGTCATTGAGTATGAGTCAGTTGCCAAGCGTCTGAATTTTGATCACGTGACCCTGGGGATGCTGCGACAGTTGTTAAGAGTAAAAAAATGGTGATAAGCCACAAATTTTCATTGTCTTTGTAAATTTGGTCACTAAATGAACTGTTGTAAATTGAGAACTACCTGTGTTCTCCTTTACTACCTGTGTTCTCCTTTACTTCTCTATGCTGTTTAGAGTTGGTTTCGACTGACGTGGCTTATAAGTCTGAGAAAAATGAATGAACGAAGCCAGCCAATCGGAATACTTGAGTAGTTATAAGTCTGTCACTTGTCACTCCTGCGCATAAGGCAAAGAGGTTTCCAGAACAATTAAATAGTTTCTACCCTCAGGATTATAATCTAAAAGTCACATCAAAAAAGGGGGGAAATTACAAAACAGAAAAGGCAACCCAGCAACTAGCTCCTAATTAAAAAGTTCTTAGAATTAATCGGTTGAAAAAGACCCAGAAGACAAATGCCTAAATGTTGCTGTTCCAAGAAAGCATTCCTCTTCTCTCCCATTTTTCCCCCCCCTGTCAGATGCCTGAGGGCAGCTGATAGAAGCGGATGCTGATGGAGGTGGCTTTTCACCACCTCCTAGTGACTGGAACTAACCTCCTTCTTCCTTATTGCAACTTGATAGAACAGCTACTGCCGGGTGCTAATGGCCACAGGAAAAGACTATATAGCTTTTGAACTTATGCTATTCCTTGCAAATTATTCTGTGTTCTATAAAAATGCCCTCTAAACTGGGATCTTCTTTTTTTGCTTCATTAGGAAGCAGGTAGACAAGACCAGAGGTTCAAATGACAATCATTTCATCCAACAGGCTCTAGGACAGGGGTGTCAAACTCATCAACATCACATGACACGTCGCGACTTTATTTCCATTGCCGGCAATGGGGTGGGCATGTTTTCGCCATGACGCATCCGGCCTATGGGCCAGCAGTTTGACATCCCTTGGTCTAGGACAGGGGTAGGCAACCTTGGCTCTTTTATGACTCGTGGAATTCAATTCCCAAATTCCTGAGCCAGCATAGAAATTGAAGTCCACGAGTCATAAAAGAGCCAAGGTTGCCTACTCCTGGTCTAGGACAACTTGCTGCAACCAACTCACCATGGCAGGACAACTTGCCATGGGACAATTGAACTCTTTATTCATCATTTCATTCAGGGACTTCTATTACTGGTGACCACATTTTCCTCCAAATTATTGTAACTCTTGTAATTTCTGGATTGACTTTCTTTCTTTTATTGTTATTAGTCACAATACCGTCAAAATTAATTTAACTTTTGTATTTGTTGAGTTGGCCATGTCGAGTTGTCCTGCGGTGAGTTCGCCATGATGAGTTGGCCGTGATGAATTGTCCCATTCTGCATCCAACCTTAAGAGTATTATCTTTTCCATACTGGGCAAACTATTGGGGGATCTATCCCGCCACCCAGACCTCAGCATGGCAGTCTTGGTGGGGGAGAAGGCAGAACCCTTGAAAAAGCAAGCATGAGAACCATCGTGAGATGTGATAATATTACCTCAGTGAAAATACCCTTAGGCTCCGTGCATTGTACATCACATCAGCTTGTCTACCTACAGAGGTGTGAAGGCTGCAACTTGGAGTCACAAGTGAGCAATAGTCAATAGTCTTGGGGCATCTAAGAAGACTTCTGAAAATTAAGGGCTCCAAATCCTGTCCTGTGCTGCCTTTCTTTAAAAGAATGGTTTAAAGATGTTCCCTCTATCCCTGGAGGGAGTGGAGGAGAGACAAAGGGGCGCATAAAGTAAGAAAGAGCCTAGTGGAGGAATTGGGAATAGGGCAATGCCCACCAGGAATAGTGGGGGGAGGCATTATGCCCAGGACCCCGCCATCCTGGCAATGCCCCTGGCCATACTGGCAGGGAATGGGGGAGTTTGTTTGGGAAAGGCAGGCATGCTTTGGAGTACATATTAAATATACTATTACATACTGAAAATAGTACTAGAAGGGAAGAGCTTCTTTGGTAAGAAATTAAGAAAAATCTATCCTGCTCATGTCAAACAGTGCAATCTTCATTTTGTCTGCCCTAAAGAACTTATAATTTGTTTTTCTTTTCTTTTTTTTAATGTGTGCCCTCTATGTCCCTGAATGTTATTTTTGGTTGACTTCTCTCTGCTACTGTTCTCACTTCTCCAAAGCTCTGTTACAAAGCAGAATGTCAGGGAGTTTTTAAAAAAAAACAACCAGGGCAGGCAGATTTGTAAAAATCACAAAGTTTTGTTCAAAAAAAGAAAAAAATCCAGAAAGGTCACCTCCGAAGAGAGGGAGAAAGTGAAAGGGCAAGAAAGTGAATGCTCTGAGGAGGTGCTGGGAGAGACGGGCAGGTGTGGAACCGTTCTCCTAACTGTTGCATAACAAAGCCAAAAAGGAAAGCCTTCAGAAACCACCTTTGCCGGGAGGTGGGGAAACCACAGGATGCTCGCAGCTGCTTCACCTGCTTTCCCTCCACTCATACATAGGAATGCTCAGCTGTTAAAGGCTTACTTTGTCCTAGGGTCAGAACAAAATCCAAAGAGCTGATATCACCACCTTCACATGTCAACACATGTCTTTAGCTCCGCAGATTCTAGGCCAGAATGGGAGAGGAAGTGAGGAGAGACATCAATATTTCTTCCTGCCGTGAGGCGGGACCATCTTGAGACGACGAACAGGAAAGACTCTAGCCTTAAAGAACCCTTTGGATTTGGGACAATAAAGGTTCAGCAAGGCTCCAAGCCAAACTTTTTCAAGGAACTTGGTTGAAATGAAGAGATTAACCGGATGGATAGTTGTTGCCTTGCCAGCGTCAGGCACAGGAAAAAACGGACACACAGAGAAATGTTTTCTCCTGGTTTCAGTGTGGCCTTGGCCACTATAATTAGCTGAACCACACAAATTCAGGTCAATTTGATTGTGATTACAGAACAAAGAACTTCTCTGCTGAAAAGGAATCAGATTGCTCTCTGGGGCATATTCAGGGGAGGGGGCAGCTTCCCATAGGAACAGCCTTCGGTGGAATAGGCATTAAGCCCACAGGTACTGCAGAACAGCACTAAAAAAAAAAAAAATGCTCCAGAATCTAATTCTTTGCTTTGATCAAAGAAGTAACAGGAAGCAGGTGGGGTAATTCAACAGTTAGCTGCCAGGCAAACTTGTTGGATAACTTCCAGCAAACCGTCTCAGCTGAATCTTCTTCTTCCCTATAATATGGGGACAGCTATGCTATTCCCACCTTAAAGGGGTGTTGTTAAGAATAAACATTACACGGGGCAATCTATGGTAGAGGGGAGAGATTAAAGGCTCTAAGTGAGATGAAGGTTAAGAGACATTAGGACAACAGTTTGAAAGTGATGTGCAGTGAGCTTTTTGGAATGCTCTGGAAATATAATACTTCTGTGTTTCAACGGTCCCTCTTTCCAGGAAAATACTGCTATTTCTGGTAAATGCTTAGACAGTTTTCCCAGGGCTGCACCGTGCAGCTTCCAGATGAGGAAATCGCATATGTATAAGAAGTGATTAAAATATACATTAATACATATGGGCAAATCGTATGCTTGGAGCCACATATATTTGCAGAATATTGAAGAAAGAGGACCTTCAATGCAGTCAGTTGATAGTTGCTCAGTGACTGGATTTGTGCATCATGCTAAGCCTTGGTTAATTGGTTTAACCATGGTTTATGGGATAAACACTTACTTTGTTAAATGCCTAACCCTAGTTTGTGGAATAAACTGCAAAATCTAAGACAGAATGATAATATATAATTTCCCTAATTAGACTTAGCACACAAAGTAAGAACCAAACCATCACATTACAATGTGGCTTACACTAGAGGTTGTGTCAACTCTGAGGTGGTACCCCCAGTTCTGTTTTTTTTTGCCCCCCCCCCCCCCGATATTTCTGCTAAAGAGAACAACAATGGCTATCTGTGCCTTTAAGAACCATACTGCAGGTGGTCCTTGACTTATGATCACAACTGGGAGCAGAATTTCCATTGCTAAACAAGGCAGTTGTTAAGTGAATCACGCAGACATTAAGCAAATCTGTCTCTCCCCATTGATTTTGCTTGTCAAGGTCACAAATGCTTGTGGGAAGGTCACAAATGGCTGAGAAGGTCACAAATGGCGATCACATGACCCTGGGAGACAACCATCGTAAATGCCTGCCAGTTGCCAAGTGCCCAAATTTTGAACAAAGGACTATGAGGATACTGTGACTTTTTTCCCCAGTGCCACTGTAACTTTGGTCACTAAATGAACGGTTGTAAGTCGAGGACTACCTGTATACACAACAGGAACAACTTCTCTTTGGGACATAAGGGGAAGCCTCTCTTTCACCTGCTGTGCAGTTGTTAAAGGTATTAGAACAATTCAAAATTCTTTTCCTGTTCTGGAACCTGGAGTACAAAGATAAAGCTTTGGGGAGTAGGAAGAAATTGTTACTTGACATTCTTTCTCAAAATTTTTATTACCTGCTTACTTCTAAACCTTCGCATCCACAGATCATCTTACTCTAGAAAAATATTACCAGCTGATTGGTAATCAAGAGGCAGACACCAAGCTAGGGACATCACAAAGCCAATCCAGTACAAAAATCAGAAGCAGCTCATATCCCTCAATGAACTCAAAGTGGGAATCATCTTGAGAAATAAAGTTGTGAGCAAATGAAAGTCATTAAAGTCTTTCTGTCCCTTAATCCCACACTGAAAAGCAAAAGAGAGAATTCGAGTCTGCCATGTGAAAATATAGATTGAAACGTTTCCCTATCTCAATGGTGGCGAACCTATGGCACGCGTGCCAGAGGCGGCACTCAGAGGCCTCTCTGTGGGCACGCGCGCCATGCCCCGGAGATGGCAACTGTCCCTCTTCAACGAGCCGCCCGCTAACTCGCCGAGGTCCCACATGGCCGGATGCATCCCAGCACCCATGCGCTTGCTGGCCTCTGTGTGCAGGGGCCGATGGTGTCAGGCAGTAGCCGCCCCGGCCCCTGCCTCACCTTGCCCTGTGACAATGGCACCCCCGCCCTGCCTCGCCTTGCCTCGCCTCTCCCTGCAGGACAAGCCTCTTGCCCACCGCCCCACCTGCCAGAGACCCCCTGGATCTCCCCCCAACCCTGCCCGGCCCCCACAGGCGTCCCTCCCCACGAGCAACATCGAGCTGGCCATGCCCACATTGGCCACACCCACCCAATCTGCCATGATCCCCACAGCCACGCCCACCCAGTGGGCCACGCCCACCTGGCACCCAGCGATAAATAAGTGGGTTTTGGGTTGCAGTTTGGGCACTCGGTCTCTAAAAGGTTCGCCATCACTGCCCTATCTAAAGGATTAAACAATAATAATCTACAATATTAGCCAAGTTTTTCTCAGGGAGGAGGTGCCTAGTCCTAGAATAGATAGAAAAGGAACCCACAGTATCTTTGCTTCCTGCTTGTTTTTTCAAGCTTCTGGTATTGGACACTGATAAAAGCATATATTTTTGACTTGCTCCGGAAGAGTGACTTATTTTAGAAGTTCCTCTAGCCAAGGTTAGTGTCCAAACGTGTTAAATAATATTTCTTCTGCATCTATTTTTAAAAAAGAAGGTCTTAAAGGCCATCCTGCCTGCTGAGGATAATTTCACAATCCTAACATTTGAAAATTACTGATTAAACTCCCTGTTTATTTAAATCTAAAGCAGAAGCAGAGGGAACCATTGCCAGGCTACAATTGGAAGAGGGATGTTGTACCATCCTATTTCTCCTTTTAAAAAAATGGAAAAGCAGCTACTACTGCACTATCCCTCTGGGATTTCCCTCCTCCTCCTCCACCTTCTCCTCCTCCTCTTCTCCTTTCTCTTGGATGTCAGACTTGAAATCCCTCAAGGGAGGTGGAGATGGTCACAAGGAAGCACAGCAGAAATAGGCAACATTGACAGATGAAGCACTTCCTCTAATGTGGGTGAAAGAGGTGAAGGACTGTATCTTAGAAGAACTCATTGTCCTATGAGAAAAGTCAACTACATTTGAGTGTGACAGTAGGGGGAATAAGAGCCAAGTGGCTCTGGCACAGCTTCCGTTCCTCCATTCCTTTGCACATGCATGTAATCTGGGTTCAAAGTGTAAATACGATACGACACAATACAATACAAGAGTTGGAAGTCTTCTAGTCCAGCCCCCTGCTCAGAGAGGAGATGGAGACCCTATACCATTTCAGACAAATAGTTGTCCAATCTCTTCTTAAAAACTTCCAGTGTTGGAGCATTCACAACTTCTGGAGGCAAGTTGTTCCACTGCTTAATTGTTCTAACGGTCAGGAAATTTCTCCTTAGTTCTAGGTTGCTTCTCTCTTTGGTTAGTTTCCATCCATTGCTTCTTGTCCTGCCTTCAGGCGCTTTGGAGAATAACTTGACTCCCTCTTCTTTGTGGCAGCCCCTGAGCTGCACGGGGTTTCTTTCGATGGGATGTAGCATAATGCATGAACCCAGCCAGAGAGGTTTGTTCCACAAATCATGATAAAAATAACCTGTGGCTTACTACAAGACATGAAACTTGCTAGTAAGAGGAGGCTTTTCCCAAAGAAGTATGTTGTCCCCAGGACTGGGGTGTCCTGAAAAACTGGGAATGTTGAGGATTGGATGGAATTAAACTGAGGGCTGCAGGTTCCCCTCCGTTTTCTAAAAGATCCAGTCAAATGGTAACAATGGCCTCCTGCATTGCTATCACAACAAACATGGATCTTTTAAACCTCCTGAAATAGACGCATGGACAACTATAGATGGTCCTCAACGTTTGACCACAATCGAGCTGAACATGTATGTTACTAAGCGAGACAGTTGTTAAGTGAGTTTTGCCCCATTTTACATCCTTTCTTGCCACAATTGTTAAGTTAATAATAATAATAATAATAATAATAATAATAATAATAATAATAATAATAATAATAATAATAATAATAATAATAATAAGAATAAGAAGAAGAAGAAGAAGAAGAAGAAGAAGAAGAAGAAGAAGAAGAAGAAGAAGAAGAAGAAGAAGAAGAAGAAGAAGAAGAAGAAGAAGAAGAAGAAGAAGAAGAAGAAGAAGAAG
>NW_015386231.1:253873-287184 GCF_001527695.2 Protobothrops mucrosquamatus
TGAAACTCTACACCATTTCGGACAAATGGCTGTCCAGTCTCTTCTTAAAAACCTCCAGTGTTGGAGCATTCACTGCTTCTGGAGGCAGGTTGTTCCACTGGTTAATTATTCTAACTGTCAGGAAGTTTCTCCTTAGTTCTAGGTTGCTTCTCTCCTTAATTAGTTTCCATCCGTTGCTTCTTGTCCTGCCTTCAGGCGCTTTGGAGAATAGCTTGACTCCCTCTTCTTTGTGGCAACCCCTGAGATATTGGAACACTGCTATCATGTCCCTCCTCGTCCTTCTCTTCATTAAACTAGACATATCCAATTCCAGCAACCGTTCCTTATATGTTTTAGCCTCCAGTCCCCTAATCATCTTTGTTGCTCTTCTCTGTACTCTTTCTAGAGTTTCAGCATCTTTTTACATCATGGTGACCAAAACTGGATGCAGTATTCCAAGTGTGGCCTTACCAAGGCATTGTAAAGTGGTATTAATACTTCACATGATCTTGATTCTATCCCTCTGTTAATGCAGCCCAGCACTGTGTTAGCCTTTTTTGGCAGCTGCCGCACACTGCTGGCTCATATTTAAGTGATTGTCCACTAGGACTCCGAGATCCCTCTCACAGTTACTACTATTGAGCAAGGTACCCCCTATACTATACCTGTACATTTGTTTTTTTCTTGCCTAAATGTAGAACCTTGCTTTTTTCACCATTGAATTTCATTTTTTTAGATAGCGCCCAGTGTTCAAGTCTGTCATGGTTGTTAATGAATCTGGCTTCCCCATTGACCTTGCTTGTCAGAAGGTCGCAAAAGGTGATCACGTGACCCTGGGACACTGCAACCGTCATATAAATCTGAGTCACTTGCCATGTGTCTGAATTTTATTGCATGACCAATGGTATAGGGGGCTGGACTAGAAGACCTCCATGGTCCCTTCCAGCTCTATTCTATTCTAATGTTCTTATTCAAAGAGGAGAATATATCTGAGTATGTTTTTCATCTGGATATCATTTCTGGATTTTGTCCTTGTGATGGGAAAAAAAAAGAAACTTTGACTTTGGGTTTTGTCGATTAGATAGATTTGTCATTATAGAAATGGCTAGTTATATATTAATGTGTTAAAAACAAAAAGTTGAGGCTGGAGTGTTTTATCTTGTACTGTGGTAAAAAGAGTCGGAAGTCAGGGCCTTTTTTTTTCTTTTTCCCTTGTACCTCACACCTTCTCTTCCCCTCTCCTTTCCCCTCCCTTAATTTCCTATTTCTATTTTTCTTTGTATTTTATATATAAATAAAATTAAAACAATACACGTGAAAAAGTTTTTATCACATGACCATGGGAATGTCATAAGAGTGAAAAATACTTCTAAGTCACTTTTTTCAGTCCATTGTAACTTCAAACGGCACTAACCGAACTGTTGTAAGTTGAGGACTACCTCTGTGATATTTGCTTATTCTCTTGGTGGAGCAATATAAAAGTTGCCTCTTGCTCTAAAATCTCCTTCTTTGAATTTTTGAATCTCTTACTATATTTGCAAGGGGAGGTAAACGTGGTCCTTTATATTTTGAGACGTTCTTAAGACCTTTTTAAAAAACATCTTTTAATCCCGCCTTTATTGTTATAAACAATTCAAGGCAGCAAATATGTCTAATACTCTTTCCTCCTCCTATTTTCCTCATAGCAATAACCCCGTGAGGTAAATTGGACTAAGGGAGAGTGACTGGCCCAAAGTCACCTTGCCAGCTTTTATTCCTCACTCCTGCTTTAACTCTGAGGTTCTATTCAGAGGTTAAGTTAAGCTGGACAGTTGAATTAACAATTGTACATGGAGTCATTTTACCCATACATACCCTATTTTCCCCCCTTGTTGGACGACGGGATAGATGGGGAACTCATCAAATTTGCAGACAACACCAAGCTGGCAGGAATAGCCAACACTCCAGAAGACAGGCTTAAGATACAGAAGGATCTGGACAGACTTGAACACTGGGCACTATCTAAAAAAATGAAATTCAGTGGTGAAAAAAGCAAGGTTCTACATTTAGGCAAGAAAAACCAAATGCACAGGTATAGTATAGGGGGTACCTTGCTCAATAGTAGTAATTGTGAGAGGGACCCCGGAGTCCTAGTGGACAATCACTTCAATATGAGCCAGCAGTGAGCTGCAGCTGCCAAAAAGGCCAACACAGTGCTAGGTTGCATTAACAGAGGGATAGAATCAAGATCATGTGAAGTATTAATACCACTTTACAATGCCTTGGTAAGGCCACACATGGAATACTGCATCCAGTTTTGGTCACCGCAATGTAAAAAAGATGTTGAGACTCTAGAAAGAGTACAGAGAAGAGCAACAAAGATGATTAGGAGACTGGAGGCTAAAGCATATGAGGAATGGCTGCTAGAATTGGGTATGTCTAGTTTAATGAAGAGAAGGACGAGGGGGGACATGATAGCAGTGTTCCAATATCTCAGGGGGCTGCCATAAAGAAGAGGGAGTCAAGCTATTTTTCAAAGCGCCTGAAGGCAGGACAAGAAGCAACGGGTGGAAACTAATCAAGGAGAGAAGCAACCTAGAACTAAGGAGAAACTTCCTGACAGTTAGAACAATTAACTAGTGGAACAACCTACCTCCAGAAGCGGTGAATGCTCCAACACTGGAAGTTTTTAAGAAGAGACTGGACAGCCATTTTTCCGAAATGGTATAGGGTTTCCTGCCTGAGCAGGGGGTTGGACTAGATGACCTCCAAGGTCCCTTCCAACTTTACTACTACTACTACTACTACTACTACTACTACTACTACTATTATTATTATTATTATTATTATTAATTATTATGTTTATGTTTATGTTTATGTTTATAACTTAAAAGGGCATTAGAAACCAGAAGCTTCTACCTTGATATTGTCAGAAACTAGGTCTTCTACTTAGACAAAATCTAGATACCAGTTCCAATTTTGAACATTCAAAACAAGTACAGCAAGGAATGCACCCGTCCGTCCGCCCACACACACACACACACTTATTCTTTTTAGTTATTTCTATGTTACATGTCATGGCAAAGCTTTCCCAGAGCAATCCATATAAATAGTCAAAAATTAAACTATAACTAAAACCACATCCTTATTATGATGATGTACATCTATTCAGTGCTTCTATAAATGCTGCTCCTTCAAATTATGAAGTAATAGAATTGTGGGGCAAGAGGGGGAAGAAGAATTGAGCAAGCTGGGATCCCAAGCTATAAATCTTTGAGTGTCTAATCTCTGCCCATTCAGGGTTCCTAGATTTAAACACTTAAAGGAAAAACAGAAAGCAAAGATAGGTATGTTGGCTGTCTGCAGACTTTCAAGATCCATTTTAAGACAGCATTTTTATTAGGACAATTTGAAATCCCCAAATTTCTCTAGTTCTCTAGAAGTCTTGCTAGGCAGATGGCAAGCAAAACAAAGGAATAAGGAGGACATTGACCTAGAATCTGTATTCAGTTACCATCACCACGCTAAGCCACAATATGATGGGTTTCACTTTAGATTAGTGTGATGCGTGAACTCAGCTATGGTTTATAGTTTAGCATGATGCATGAATCCAGTTTAACTTAATTATAGTACACTCAAATAATCCAGTCTTTTAGGTTCATACTGTTGCCAACTATATTTTAACCTGGTGTATTGTGTGAAGCCTATATACTTAGTGTTTCAGAATGGCATGAAAGCTAATGCAATAGATTTTGTTAGCCAAAGAGAAAAATACTGTCTTTCTCAGAGCTCTGCACAAATCCAGTGAACCAAACCAAACCCATAAAAGAATGGCTCAGTTTGAAGTCAGAGGTTAGTTATACTTGCACAGCAACCTAGCACAGAGTTAACTAAATTCACATAGCTGCCAGGGCTGATGGCATCCATGGGCAGTCAAAAAAAGGTAATAAGGAAACAGCATCATGGGATTGCAAGCCCTGCTCCTTTTGTATCCGTGTGGTGATGTCACATGCAAGGGATGGACCCAGCAGTGTGATGCTGCTTTCATCATTCTGACCAAAGCAACAAGGTCCTGCAAATGCCCATTGAAAACATGAAAATAGTGTGGTGCCAGGGATGACACAGGCTTGGCTCTTTTTTCTCTGTGTGGCAATGTCACAACTGTACAGAATGGCAGTAAATCCCTCAGATTCAAGACTTTCAACAAATCTTCTCCACTAGGTTTCAATGGGCAGGCAAGGCAGGCAGACTGAACTCAGAGAAGATGAGATATCCAATCCTGGAGTCAACTAGGAGGGCTTCAGAGGTGAGAATTGGCACTGAATTGCACCCAAAGGCTAATGGACAGTCAGTGCAGAACCTGTAATAGTCCTGGTCGAGCTACTGCCTAACTATTTTAGTTCAGCCTAGTCAACTATGCTGAAGTTCTGAATGGCCTTCAAAGGCCGCCCCAAGCAGGCCAAACTGCAAGAATCTAACCACAAGGTAACCAAGATATGGGTCGATGAGAGGAACACTTCCTGTTCTGGAAACTGCTGCAATTGGTGCACAGGATATAATTGTCTGAAGCCTTCTTGGCCACAGCCTTTGCCTGCTGTTTCGTATTGCGCTACACTGCGATTTCTTTATTTTTAGCAGGGTGGTGGGTTTTTGAAATTAAATGTATACCCTGCCTTTGTTCTTAAGGCGCTTAGAGCAACACAGAGTGCAGCTCACCCATCAATTTATCCCCACAGCAACAAACCTGTACAATAGAGCTGGGCAACACTGAGGACATTTTAATTGCTAGCAGCAGAGTGCAATAACCACCGGTTCTTTCCCCACCGCTGCCATCATGACAACTGACATCGGCTATGTCTACGTGAGCGACATGTTATATTTCTGCAGGTGAGACCAGCCTGCAATAACCTGGATCTTTATAGAGGTGGGAGAACTGCAACCTTCATAATTCCTCACATGGCCAAGATTCAGTGTGAGGAAGCGGCAACGTTGACTATGAAAGGGAATTTCTATTTTCTCTCTCTGACTCCACCCTCTTGGTTGTCGGTTATCATGAGAGAGGACTTCTGGGTACACCAGCTGGCTTAGCAGAGGTGGGGGCAAGGGCTCTCTAAGGCAGAAGCCCACCGAGAGGCCTCCGCTGTTGAAAGAGTTGTGAGAGCATCTCCATAAACACAGTCGGGATGAAACCCAATCTATCGCCAGAGCTTCCCTATTTAGGAGAATCTGCTGGAGTGGGGCTGCTAAATTAACTCTTGACTCCTGGGGTATGATGTCATATGACCCTTATGGCATAAGGTTACCATTCATTCCAGCAAAGCATCCAATAGGCTGATCCCATGCCTCCCTATCCATCCTTATTTATGTCTGTTTACGCTTCTCTCTAAATAACAGTCAAGCTTTACTTTCCCACATAACCTTTTATTATAAGGGAGGGGGAGGAGGAGAAGGAGGAGGGACACCCACTCTAGTTCCTTCCCCTTTCACTCACCTTTGCTGATTCGCCAATGATGTGCATGAAGACAGTTGCTTAGGGAGGATTAGCTAATTATTGTCCCAAAGATTCACAGCAAAGGGTTATATGTTAGAATTCTCAGTCTGAAGCCTTTACTTATTGTTTTCATCCTCTGGGCAGCACAGCTTGCTTATCACTAATATTTTTAATCTGCCCAATAACTTGCTATTTAGATGGATGGCATATGAATTCTTTTATTGCGCTGCTGTTCAGATTTCTTAATATTAGTCTTTTATGAGAAGCAGTAAATGAAGTGGTGGCTGGCTTTAAAAAAAAACAAAACAAAACCCCCACCAAGAAGTAATCCAGCTACCATTTTATTTACTGCTTCTCATCTTTGCAAAAACCCTCTGAGGAGGTGAGGCTGAAAGGCAATGAAATATTTGGGATGGGCTTCATGGCAGAATAACTATTTGGATCTGATTCTGCCCTATGCTGAGCCACTCAAGCCACCATTCTACACTGCCTTGTTAAAATCAGAGTGGTTTCCCTAAATTGCAACTTGTCTACTGGCCATTGGTAGATTATTAGACCCTCTGCAATTGTGCAGGCCAATGGGAGAGTCTAACTTTTTAAAAAATGCCATTAGTGGTGGGCTGGGGAGGGCTCCTATCAGCTGCTGAGGACCAATTGTTAAATTTTCTGGAATCTTGCAAGCCAGTTGGGAGCAGATGTGAGCCACTAGGCCAGGGGACTTCAAACTTGGCCCTTTTATGACTTGTGGACTTCAACTCCCAGAATTCCTCAGCCAGGCATACTGGCTGAGGAATTCTGGGAGTTGGAGTCCACAAGTCATAAAAGGGCCAAGTTTGAAGACCCTTGCCCTAGGCTTAGTGTGCTGATCAGTGTTTCCACAGCTAACAGTGGCAGCAATGGACTGGCAGAGTCAGTTCTTAAACATTTACCAGCTCAGGACTGGCTGCCATCATCCTTGCAATATGACCTTGAGGCCCTGCTACTTAATTCTGTTACTTCAGAGCTTTGTTCCAGTGACACCACTCTTCTTTTGCTGTGCAACAAATTGCAAGTACCGTTCAGAACGTGGGATTTAGCCTTTGCTGACGATCCTGAAGTAGAAAATCACTGTAAGACTCTTAAAGGATTCCAGACAGGATATCTTGTTGCCCGCAACCTCTCTCCCTGTCCTATGCGAGAACTTCATTGTTGGGTGCAATTAGTTACATAGACAAGGCAGCAGAGGTGCATCCAGGCCCTGCAGGTGGGCATAACAGCCCTCCTTGGGCTCTTCCTTGTGCAGATTCTTCTAAGAAGATGGCCTATCACAGGGGTACCCAACAGTTCGCAGCCACCACCAGGCACATTTGATATGTAAGAGCATGTGGCAGGTGCGCTGAGAAAATGACCGTGATGGTGGGGTGGAGCTGAGCCAATCGCAAAATATCTGGTCCTTATACCTTATAAGAACTGAAGAAGCTTCTTGGATGGGAAGCAAAATGTTTTCAAAGAAAACACCAAGAAAGTACAGTTGCCTTTAAAAAAAAGAGAGACACCTTTGGGACAACCATGACCTGGATGATTGAGAATCTCCATAGTCATCTGTCCTCATAGATGTGGCCACATGAGCTTGCTCTGTGCCATTCTCTCTTTTCCCTCCAGGACTGTCACGAATTGAATTCACACAACATTCTTAATGTATTTGCCCATTTTCCAAGTGCCTACAGTATTGAACTGTATGAGAAGGGATCACCCAGGATACAAAGTCATAAAAGTTAAAACAAACCATGGTTAGTATATTGTATGAATGTAATGCTAGTCCATTAAATAGCATAGGTCAGCATCCTGGGCAGATCCACTCATTGTCAGCCATATTTATCTTTATGTTTTTTCAGAGCACATATTTCCAAGCAGTCCTGAACTGCATCTGAGGGGACCAAATCCAAATGCATCTGGAGGCTGCTACTTTGCCTTTTTAAAATGTTTTTTTAAAATAGGTTTTTAGCATTTAAAAAGTAAGTCATGAAAGGTCAAGGGAGATTTCTAGGGGCATAATTTTTTTCGGGGGGGGAGGTCTTTTTTTGACATATCGGGGATCTCCAGGCTATCAATTGGCAGTACCAATTGGGAATAACGTATTTGATGGGGAATAAATTGATTCCAGACAACATCTTCCTCCTACCCCTCATCAAATAATCAGCTCTTTCAAAATTGATAGTATTATTTGTCTGTTCTGCAAAACAGAAGTGGACCTCATATCTGACTGCTGCACATAGAGGCCTCTAGACCATATGTGACCATTTCCCCCTAATCTTAATCATATTTTTTCCAAGATGGCATAAAATTATTTCTAGAAACTAAGGTTATACAGGTTATACAAAGTTCTTATATTTCTCAGTCTGTTTTTTTTAAAAAAATAGACAAACTTGTTACTTCTCATTATTTGTTTACAGCTTTTTTAAAAATGCAATTCGTATGTTAAAAGCTTAAAGACTAACCAGCCAATAACATTTTAAAATAACATAAGCCTTTATTCACACCTCTCTTATAATATAATATACCAGTCTTACGCTTTGAAAGAATGGTGCTTGATTTTTAAAAAAATGTAAATCTAGCAGCTGTGGCATAGAAGTGTCATGGTTCCATA
Source organism: Protobothrops mucrosquamatus (assembly GCF_001527695.2). Taxonomy (NCBI): domain Eukaryota; kingdom Metazoa; phylum Chordata; class Lepidosauria; order Squamata; family Viperidae; genus Protobothrops; species Protobothrops mucrosquamatus. Next base: position 261,949 of record NW_015386231.1, read on the forward strand.
TTTCTGAAATTACACATTATGTTATATCTTTTTCTATCCTTCCAGATAAAAACTGGAAGTGTTTTATCTTCTCTGAACGCCTTTTTGCGAATTTGCTGTTTAAAGAGGACACAGAGTCCCTGCAGCGAGTGGGTGTTGAGAAGGAAAAAAGCATAGTGACTGAGGAGAAAAGCAATGGTGAATTGAAATAGCCACTGCTTGCAGAGGACTAGTGCAGTGTCTATGCATAATATGCTTACTTAGTCTTCAAAAAGAGATGTTGAATGCCATAAGATCTACTTCTACGAAGACCTACGGCTTCCTAATTATTTGAATACTGGATTTCACAGATAAAAAGGGAGAGCTGTTTTCCTTAGGTGATCAGAAGCATATCAGACTATCTGGCTGGCCTTTGTTAGATTGGATGGTTCCAGCAAGGCAATTCAGAGGATCTACTGAACCAAGATCATCAGACAGGACCACTGCTGGGCAAATCCCAGGGCCACAGAAAGTGGACAAATGTTTCCAAATCCTCTTTTGGTGGCCCTGGGAGACCTTGACTGCAGTAAACAGATGGCGTACTTCCACACTACTTTGAAATAGGAAATAGATGAACATTGGAAGTTTCTGCACTGCCTTTCCAAGCAACCTTCCCCATTGCTAGCCGTGGAAATGAGGCAACATCTGGAGTGCTACAGGTTACCACAAAAGGCAGAGTTTCCAATGGCAGCTTCATTTTTCACACTTCTGCTGCTGGATAGAAGACAAACGAGTTGTTGTGCTTTTGATTTGTGGTGCAATTGGAAAGGGTTGATTTGCCTACCCCTTCCCCACTTTCTTGTGGGACACTAGCAGAGCTCCAGGAGATTAGATGATTACAACTAGAATCTCCCTCCACCCTACCTCCCAAAAATCATTTTTAAACTCCACGTAACACAAAGTTTGCTTAGACATTTGATGTTTCCTCTTCTCATGAATTGCCAGAAGTTAACGTAGGTGGTTATTTTAGAGACTTAAAAAGGGATTACCGAGAACACCCACATGCAACAGACAATCAAACCCATAAGAACGAGACACAGCTACCGGTATTTCCCTACTTCTGCTGGCAAGGAAACAGTTCTCTCTGTCAGAACTGGGATCATAGAAGAGACAGATTTAGTGATGGGATTTCTCTTCGTGTGTCTCTGCCTGTGCAATTGAAAGTACTAAATAGGCCTTACAGTTTTGGGGGTTGGAGATATTCCTTTTTTAATCATATTAGTCTTTAAATTATTAAGTATGATGTGACCGTGGTGGTGATGGTGGTGAGGATGATGATCATAGCTAATGCATGATGTCGGACTTTTTAACTTTGGCGATGAACAACCTTACAGAAGAATTTTGGGGAAAGTGAGGGTACCCCAATTTCATTTACCCACTGAATTAACAGAATAATAGAGTCGGAAGAGGCCTTGGAGGTTTTCTAGTCCAACCCCTTGTTCAAGCAGCAAACATTGGTTCATCTCTAATTCGAGATATTCCTTCCTCTCCCTCCCCCCTCACAATGAATGTGGGATACGGCACTTTGCAAGAATACACAGGAAAGCCAGAGCAGAATATTTAAGATGCCAGAGTGGACATGATGTCCTTCTAATTTTTCAGAAAGGGTTAAGAGACTTTGGAAAAACAAAAATGATTGAAAAAGAAAACGCCTTCTGGATTTGGAAAGCAAACCAAGGTTTTGGGGCTGGTACAAATGTGATATTTACAAGCGGAGAGCTTAAGTGCCCTAATTCTATCTATAAAATGGAATGAAGCTGGCTACATTTCATATATTTTGAGTTTGTGGGTAACTCTAGACTGAGGGTGGCACACTGTTGGTGATTCAATACAGGGCGGGAATGAGGGAGCACAGTGGGTTGCCCATGTCATATGAGGAGAACTATGTGTTTTTTCCCCCAGATTTTTTCCTAGGTTTCCTGGGGGCGGGCAGTTGGATTTCTTTTCCTCCTTTTAAATCTGTGTGAAATTTATTTTAGGGTTTACATTACAGCTTCCCAATCCCGCCTCCAATGGTGAGCCACTGATTTTCGGCAACCGTGTTTAGAGGGGGAGTACAAAAGGAGATCATAATGAAGAGCAACAAAGATGATTAGGGGACGGGAGGCTAAAACATATAAGGAACGGCTGCTGGAATTGGGTATGTCTAGTTTAATGAAGAGAAGGACGAGGGGGGACATGATAGCAGTGTTCCAATATCTCAGGGGCTGCCACAAAGAAGAGGTAGTCAAGCTATTTTCCAAAGCGCCTGAAGGCAGGACAAGGAGCAACGGATGGAAACTAACCAAAGAGAGAAGCAACCTAGAATTAAGGAGAAACTTCCTGACAGTTAGAACAATTAATCAGTGGAACAACCTGCCTCCAGAAGCGGTGGATGCTCCAACACTGGAGGTTTTAAAGAAGAGACTGGACAGCCATTTGTCTGAAATGGTATAGGGTTTCCTGCCTGAGCAGGGGGTTGGACTAGATGACCTCCAAGGTCCCTTCCAACTATTATTATTATTATTATTATTATTATTATTATTATTATTATTATTATTATTATTATTATTATTATTATTATTATTATTATTATTATGCTTGGGTTCCCCCCAACTATGAAAATCAACAGTTAGAGATGCAGTGGCTGAAAACCACAGCTCTGCTCATATACCTATTCTGCTTGCACTTAAATGCCACACTATCCTATTTGAACAAAACACTTGGAATTGTCTGAATTATTTATGATCTGCAGAAGCTGTAGGTTTTACAGTGGTGTTTCCCTGAAGTTGGTTTTCCAAGAGTGAGGCTAGGTTAAGTAAATCAGACTGGGGGAATGCCTGATGTGCATAGAAAGGCAGATATGCACACATTCTGAATACCTCCATCTTTCAAAAGTCCCTCCCGTGGTAGCAAAGTTATGGTCACCCAGATGATTATCTGATTGTGGTTTCCTTTAAATATCATGGACTACAACTATCTTCATCCTGAGCAATTAGAGGCACCAGGTTCCAGAAAGTTGTAAAGAAATTAGAAACGGGAAAAAATAATTTTGAGTTTTGTTTTGGGAAATTTTACACAAAAGTAACCAGACAACAAGGCTGTTTGATTTCCCCCCAACATTTAATGTTAATTTCTCAAAAAAGCTTCTATCTATGAGCTCCAGTTGTGAACAAAGACATCACGGAACCCAAAACAAGCAAAAGAAAAGAAGCATGTTGGATTAAAGAAATGTATTGCAATATTATGCAACATCACCAGGACAGTTAACTTTAATACAGATTTAAACAGAATAAATGGCTGTTGAAATCTTCTTTTCCTCTTCCTCCTCCCATTCCTTCTCCCATTCTTTCTTAACATTCCTTCTGCATCACATGGTGATGGCTTCCATATGACCTCTTAGCGCCATGATCATCAAAACCCTCAGTACGTATCACTCTTGCAATTCCTGCAGAAAACAGCTTCCTTAAACCATGTGCACACTGATTGTATGAATGGACCTTAAGTACAGCAGAACCCCTACAGAGCCTAAGCAGGGGTAGGCAACCTTGGCTCTTTTATGACTCGTGGACTTCAATTCCCAGAATTCCTGAGCCAGCATGGCTGGCTCAGGAATTCTGGGAGTTGAAGTCCACGAGTCATAAAAGAGCCAAGATTGCCTACCCCTGACCTAAGGAGACTGTCTTTCATGAGCAGGAGATGTAAACTGGTTCATCCAATGGAGCAACTCTTAAGGGCCAAGACTGATCGCCGAAAAACACCACCCAAAGCTCTGCGTCAAATCAACCACTGCTTAATAAGGCGTTCCCGCCCTTTTGCTGACTCCACTTCTCTTTGTGCTGAAGAGGTATTTTCCTTAGAGGAAATCTCCAGTCTTTTAGCGCAGCTTGGCAGTCTTAACAGGATGCTAACATCCTGATCCCCCACCCAATCTTCGCAGCTATTTTTTGAAACCATCCTGGCTGCCCCACCCCAAGAGCGCAAGTAAACTTTCCTTTAATAGACACTGATTAGTCTCTTCAGCCCACCCAAGCTGGGCTGCGGAAGTCCTCAGCAGCCACTCATATCCTGACGCTTTCCTGGGCTGTTGTGACTTGGAGAGAACTTGCTGTAACTTGGGCACTACAATCTGGTGCAATGCAATCGTTTGCCAGGGACTGTCAGGTTTACGCAACATACCAACATACCCTGCAGACATTCATGTACACATATGTGCATTATGAGACACATTCTGGTAGTAGCCGATGCTAATACTGAAAGAACTGTAGGAGAATGGGAGTTTCCCCCTCCATTTAAACATTCCTTTGTTTTAGTTTCTAAGAAAACTAAACTCATGCCTGTTGCTTTCACACATCTCTCCTACCTTTTCCAAGAGAAGATACAGCAAAAGGAAAAATCCTGCTTTAAAAAAAAATATATATAGCAGAACAGGTAGTCCTTATTTAGCAACTGCCCTATTTAGTGACAGTTCACAGTTAAGATGGTGATGAAAAAGTAACTTTGCAACCGATCTTTGCATTTAATCACCTTTGCAGGTCTGTAAAGCAAAGGAAAGCTAAAATAAGACCTTAAGCAGAGATAGTGTTTATTTGGTGGCCACTTCACTCAATGTGTGGCCAATCCCAATTGTCATTGGTAAATGCAAACTGCCTCTTTATATCTATGGTAATAGATGCAATTTTTTTTCAGGGCATCATATAGTCGCACTGTCACCATCAAAACTGATATCAGTCACAGCATAGAACAACTCAAGGAAGTAGTGCAAGATTGGAAGAAGTGGAGAGACCTGGCCCATAGAATCACCTGAATGGATAACATCATCATCATCATCATCATCATCATCATCATCATCATCACACTAGGATCTTCATTGCTGAGGTAAAATCCTTTCCACCTATCCTTGAATCAACAGAAAACTATCCTGGCATGAAATTTGCTATCCCTATTTTGTCTGTGTGTCTCTCTGTCTTTCTCTCTCTCTCTCTCTCTCTCTCTCTCTCTCTCTCTCTCTCTCTCATCTCTCTTCTATGTATCTAATTTTGAATCTGCCCAGCTCCCTTACAATATTGCAGATTCCTATCCTGCCTATTTCAAATTAGTCCCAATCCTCTAATTTTCCTCTGAGATAATGGGTGACAAGGTCTAAGAGCTTCTAAATTCCTGAAAGGTTTTAGAATAAGTGGAAGAAAGGATGCTTTAACGCTAGTGCAATTTGAGGTAACCATAATTCAAGCCTGTTTCAGTCATGGGCTGGAGAGAAGATGAAGGACACATCATGGAGTTATGGTAGAAAAAAGATGTTGCTGGGGTATGCGTACTCCATGGTTAGGTGCAAATAGGAAAAGGTCCTTACATATTCTGCATGTAATACTAGCAAACCTAGAAGACTCGCACAAATGTATTAATGAAAAGGGCAACACAGTCTTTCCTCCCCACATGTATTAACTAAACATGGGAGGAAAGAAAATGTGGGTTTTTCCAAGTCAGAATGAACACGTCCCATCAGAAACCTCACAGGAGCTGTGATTGTCTTGAGTTTAAATGCTATGTTTTCCAAGCTGTTCCAGATTATGCAAGTCACCAAAGGGTAATTAATTCAGCCTAATTTATCATTTGCAATTACAAGTTCATTATTTATCCTCCATTTCTCAATTGCCATTTACAATCCCATGTTTATTATGCATTGTTTGCATTAGAATTCTCCCCAGTCGGTCTATTGGAGTATATTGATGAGTATCTCAGCACTGCATAAATGCATTTGAATGCATAACTACAAGTATAAATGGGAGAGATGGATACTTTATGAGTGTCCTGAATTCTGGATTTCACAGTTGATAGGCATGAAAGTGTTCGCTGGCTATTTTTCATTTTAAAAGGCATTTCTCTTATAGCACAGGCATGCAATATTATGTCTACTCAGAAGTAAGCTTTACTGCTTTAGTCACAGTACAAATCAAGGCAAACAGGAATGCTTTGAATGTTGAAAAAGATAACAATAACAACAGCAGCAACATTGGCTTCAATAAATAGGAAGATTTTTCTCTGATTTTCCCCAAAATATCATGGAGCATTTTAGTTAGCACACAAACTTCAACTCACTTGTACCATTACCTTATTAAATTGTTATTTTGCCCTGTTTTTTTTTTCTCTTCTACTCTCAGTCCAGAGGAATGGAGGCATGTGGTTCTGAAATTTCTCACATATTCCCAGGGAGTGAATGTTAGTTGTAGTAAAAAGGCTTTTCAGCTGTCAAATATGACAGGTTTCCTGATCAAGCAGCACTAAATCTGAAGGCTTCTTACATCTCTGGATGTCACCAGGGACCATGACTCCTGAGGCAAAAAGACATCAGCCTGTCAATCAGCCCCTTCTAGCAGTTTCTCTGCATTCCACCAGGAATGGCAAACCAACTCTCCTAGTTCCTAAAAACAGGGTCTGGAGCTTTCTGACATGAATCCTGGGAGAGTTCTCGGAGATTAAGAGTACACCATTACAGTACTTAAAGGCGCTTTGTAGGTCCCATTACCCTCTAAATTTGCTTGCTTGCCATAAGGAAGCAGAGAGAACAAAAATGGGAAGCAAAGGTCCTTTAAAGCAGGGCTTTTCAACCTTTTCACCCATTGTACCACTTTTAGGATATGGCAACATCCGAGTACTACCAGTCGCCTAGCAAGGTGTCAAAAACTTGATGACCCAAAAAAAAAAAAGGAAAAAAGTGATAAAGTACAGGTAGTCCTCGACTTACAACAGTTCGCTTAGTGACTGTTCGAAGTTACAATGGCACTGAAAAAAGTGCCCCCCAAGCCACAGCCGAGCAAGACACCTGCCTGCCTGCCCGCCTGGCGGCACTCTTCCCCCTGTCCGAGGTTTTCATTGTTGTGAGCATTTCTGTTGAGGATTGGCAGCGGGGGTGGGGGTGTTTGGCTTTTATTCCCCCCCCCCCGTCTGCTGGGTGGTTGCAGCAGGTTTTGGTCACTTCAAATGACCCTGGGACACTGTGACCATCATAAATATGAATCAGTTGCCAAACATCTGAATGTAAATCACAAGACCCTGGAGATGCTGCAACATTCCAGCTGGAGCCTGGCGCTGATCCTGGCGCTTCCGCTGAGCCCTGACAGCCCTGCAGCTCCAGCCATCTCTCGCTCAGGCTTGTGCGGTGCTGCCACCGGTTCAGCTCATTCCCCTCCCCCGCTACTTTTCTAGGATGGTCACCTACCACCTGCCAGGTGCCAATGTACCACAGGTGGTACCCGTACCACTGGTTGAAAAGCCCTGCTTTAAAGAACTAAAGAAAGCAACATTGGTAATGGGGTGAACTCCTCCTCTAGAAAACTACCAGGAAAATCTGTTCAGCTGTAGATATTTTGTATTAGTGGCCCTGCCCCCTCTAAGCACCAGGAGGAACAAAGAACAATATGTGGGTGGCACTGAAGCCTGGACTTCTGCTTCCTGGGAAAATTGCTCAACTTCTCTCCACAGCCTCCCAGCCCTGCAACCTCTTCAGAAATTTCACCAGACGCTGAACTCATGGTCATAAGGGTTGAAATGCCCTCATTTTTGTTGAGAATGATGGATGAGATCAATTGCCACAGTAAATTCCATGGCTTGCGTACAGTATCAACTGTCACACTTGGACACTGTAATTGTGGACTTGCGGAATACAAAGAACATTGGTCAGAGGCTAAAGGGTAATAGGAAGAAGTGGTTAGCTCATGAAATGTTTGGAAATTTAAGCATAATCCATAGTGGACTTTAGTGTCATAATTTGCCTTATTAGGGCATTAGATTCATTTTTCATTTTGGTCTCGGCTGGCCCAGTCATGAAGGTAATTCCTTCCTTCCTTCCTTCCTTCCTTCCTTCCTTCCTCCCTCCCTCCCTCCCTCCCTCCCTCCCTCCCTCCCCCCTGCAATCACAGTACAGGACCCTATAAGGTTTACAGCAAACTACAGTAATACTAAAACATCCAAGGTGAAAATATAAATGTCCTAAAATAAACCAATTAGAAGTACAAAATACAAAATCTCCTAAACTATTCATGGTACATTGTTGCCACAAGAATTGAGCAACAGTGTCGTGGTTAGGGTCTCCACTGCCCATTCAGCAGTAACCATGAATCCTTGAGGACCCACAAATTATAGATCTGGTTTGTTTTTTTAAAGCCAGGCAATGCCACCCCATCAAGAGACAATATTAGAACCAAAAGAAAACCACAATGAAAGAATAGCATTCATCAACAACAACTGTCTTTCTTAGGTTCAACTTCAGTTTGTTTCATCCCATTCAGACATGGATCATCTCCAGATACTGGATCAAGATGTTGACAGCATCTCCTAGATCAGGGGTCCCCAACCCTCGATCCGTGGACTAGTACCGGGCCGCGGCATGCCAGCAACTGGGCTGCACAAATAAGCAAAGCCCCATCCGTGGGATGCAGGCAGCACACAAAACCACGCACCTTCCAGTCCGTGGAAAAACCTCTCTCCATGGAACTGGTCCCTGGTGCTCAAGAGGTTGGGGACCTCTGTCCTAGATGGCCCAGGCATCCAATATCCAACTGGGCATCATTACTACACCATGATGCTATACCCTGAAATACAAATCGCTCTCACAGAGGCTGCATAAATGTGTTAGACCAGTGGTTCTCAACCTGTGGGTCGGGACCCCATTTGGGGTCGATCAACCATTTCATGGGGGTCGCCAAGCAAGGCTGTCCGCCATTTTTTTTGTCTGCCATTTTTTTTGTCCGCCATTTTTTCCCCCCTTTTCCAGCGGGTGCCTTACCTCCCTTGGGCTGGGCTCCGTCTCTGCCGCTTGCCAGCTATGCCTCGGCTGGCGCAGGGGGCGGAACCACGCATGTGCGGCGCTCCCGGGCAGGGAAAGTCCTCGACTTACGACCGGTTGGGTAGTCCTCGACTTACGACCGGTTGGGTAGTCCTCGACTTATGCCCGGTTTAGTCCTCGACTTACGACCGGTTTAGTCCTCGACTTATGACCGGTTTAGTCCTCAACTTACGACCGGTTGGGGTCGCGGCATTAAAAAGGTTGAGAACCACTGTGTTAGACAGTAGAGGGGGAGAGAACTGAATCTTCTGATTTCCCCTTAAGGGAGAAAGCATTGAGCTGATCTCCCGAAGGAACTGGAATTGCCTACTCAGGAAGGAATAAAAGTCACCTAAAACAATGCTGGTGATCCTGAAGCATTGCAGGCAGTTCAGCAGGTGCCATGATAAGTTGTCTCAGGTAGTAGATTAATAATGGAAAACGAATCTACTGGAGCATTGTTGTTTGTTGTAACCACACCTATTATTTTGTTGTCTTTCAATTTTGGGGAAGATGCTATTACGTTTGTAATACTGAAGTAAGATTTCATTAATCCATGGATCAGGTTCTAATGTGGAACTGCAGAATCTTCATTTTGTGTCCAATACAAATGTCTTCTTGGGCAGACCCGATAAAAGAGAATCAGCTGAGAAGTCCTGGGGTGCTCATCTCTCCTCCCAGCAATAAGGGGGAAATGGAGGAGGCCCACATAACGATTACTGCAGATAAATAATGTGAAAAAATATCTCTATCTATCTATCTATCTATCTATCTATCTATCTATCTGTCTGTCTGTCTGTCTGTCTGTCTGTCTGTCTGTCTGTCTGTCTGTCTGTCTGTCTGTCTGTCTGTCTGTCTGTCTCTACTTATCTATCTCTACCTATCTCTACCTATCATCTACCTACCTACCTACCTATCTATCTATCTATCTATCTATCTATCTATCTATCTATCTCTACCTATCTCTACCTATCATCTACCTACCTACCTATCTATCTATCTATCTACTCTCTCTCTCTGTCTCTATCCATCTACCTATTTATATCTATTTATCTGCCTATTTATCTATCTATCTATCTATCTATCTATCTATCTATCTATCTATCTATCTATCTATCTATCTATCTATCTATCTATCCTTATCTATCTATCTATCTATCTATCATCTATCTATCTACTCTCTGTCTCTCTGTCTCTATCCATCTACCTATTTATATCTATTTATCTGCCTATCTATCTATCTATCTATCTATCTATCTATCTATCTATCTATCTATCTATCTATCTATCTATCTATCTATCTATCTATCTATCTATCTATCTATCTATCTATCTTACAAATATTAAAGGTTAATAAAATATTTAGTCCGCATGACCTAAATTTATAGTATTTATGACATAGGATGACCTTGTCTTCATTTCCACAAATATTGCAATTTAACTTCCTTTTTTTTAAAAAAAAAAAAATCACTTGCAGACCTCACACTGACTCCCAACGTTCTGGTCATTAACAACCTGGAGAATCTTGACCTCTGATGGAACTTAATTGATCCCAGCCAGGCACTGGAGCAGTGGCGAAATGAGGAAGCGCTAGCATGATGAGGCCATGCTTGTTCACCTTCTCTCACTTTCAACAAAATGTTACCAGGGAGATGCGGTCTGTGGCATCTGCATATTATTTCCCTTGCAACATGCAGTTTGGACCTTTTGGTTCTAAAGTTCACAGCCCATTATTCATATTGTTTGTTGGCCTGAGGAACCACTGCTGATTGATGGGAGATGCTTTGACCTCTTGTCCTAGAAGAGGAGAGTGCTGCATCCCCACCCTGCTGCCTAAGGGGGAGGGGGAGCCGTTCACATAGAGAACCTCAATGCAGGCCTTTCTTTGGGGGGCAGCATTTCTCCCTTGCTTATGCTTTCTAAGCAGAGCTGAGCATTGGGGTGGGGGAAATAGGTCCTTTGGGACAGATGGAAAGGCCATAATGATTCTAAGGTACTGAGAACATATCATACTGTCCTAGGAAAGATTTTTCTGAGAACGGGAACTGGCTAAATGTGCTCTAAATGAGATTGAGCTGGTCTAGGAGGTTAAAAAAATATATATTCATCAGGCTAAAATCTTCTATTATATAGTTGCCGTCGTTGTTCAGATTTGTATACTGCTGAATCTTTCCAGGTACTGCTGTTCCAAAGTGTTGATGACACGGGTGGAAAACAATTCAGGTACTTCTCGGCTTACAACAGTTCATTTAGTGACCGTTTGAAGTTACAACAGCACCGAAAAAAAAGTGACACGGATGTTTTTCACACGTATGACCTTTGCGGCATCCTCAGGGTCACGTGATCAAAATCCAGAGGCTTGGCCACTGGTTCATATTTATGACGGTTGCAGTGTCCCAGGATCACATGACCACCTTCTGCGATCTTCTGACGAGCAAAATCAATGGGGAAATGATATTCACTTAACAACTGCATTATTAACTTAACCACTGCGCTGATTCACTTCATGGTGGTACGAAACGTTCATTGCAGCATCCCCCTGGTGACATGATCAAAATTTGGATGCTTGGGAACTGGCGTGTATTTATGACAGTTGCAGTGTTCCAGGGTTGTGTGACCATCTTTGACCTTCTGACAAGAAAAGTCAATGAGGAAGCCGGATTCATTTCATGACCACGTTACTAGCTTAACAACTGCAGTGATTCACTTAACAACCTTGGTGAGAAAGGCTGTAAGGTGGGCCAAAATTCACTGAACAACCCTCTTGCTTAGGAACAGAAATTTTGGGCTCAGTTGTGGTCATAAGTCCAGGAAGCCCTGTCTCTTAGAGAACCGGCTCCAAGGGTTGTCTCAAGTTGAAGCAGGCGACCCTGTAGAGCAGGGGCCTTCAAACCTGGCCTTTTTATGACTTGTGGACTTCAACTCCCAGAATTCCTCAGCCAGCGTGCCTGGCTGAGGAATTCTGGGAGTTGAAGTCCACAAGTCATAAAAGGGCCAAGTTTGAAGACTCCTGCTGTAGACATTTTATTTTCCCCAGCCAGGATGTTTTGCTGCCTGATTAGAATAAGTTCGTAGGATTCTGCAGCTGCTTGGCTTTGAAGAGGAAAAGGTGCTTCAAAGTGCCCCAGGGCATTTGTGCTACACCTGTTAGCAACTTCTTAAAGCAGCTGCATCTTTTCCCAAGATTGCACAGCTGCCCTTTGCAGCTGCAGGGCAATTATGGGAATAGACATATTTGGTTTAAGGAACTGCTGAACAGGTGGCAACTGTATATCCACGCACACCCCAAAGTCCTTTCTGCTGTTGAATCTAAACTGCTGCACACTCCCATGAATTGGTGTGTATGAATGTATGGAAGCTGGATGAATCCAACTTTAGATAGTGATTGACAGGTCTTTGCTCACCACTCCACTTTTGGGCAGGAAGCTTGTTCCAGGTTTCTAAGGGTGCTGCATGATATATCTAGCGCGTCCCAGCAGGTCTGTTTGCAGCTCCTGACGTTAAATTCAGAGTCCTGTGATAAGCTTTTTTTTTTTAAACTAGTCAGCTGCCTTTTAGGTTCCGTTTTTCTTTTTATCATCCAAGTTACCTAAGCTTTTTAGTCTTCATTTTTGTGGCATGCATTATACTTATGGAGCCTTCATTGTCTTCACATTAAATATAATCTTGTTATTTTTTTTACTGTTTTTTGGTTTTATAATGTTTAGTATGTGTCAATTGTTGTGATTGTTCTTGGTGACCTGTAAATTTTATTATGTACTGTTTTTTTGTGCTGGGCTATGGCCATCACACTACTTGTCTAGGCATCTGTCTATCCATTCTTAATATTGTTTGGGAGTGATGTATGGTGATGTAATGTCATGCTTATATTATTACTTATAATTGGGAAGATAAGAGGTGAGAGAGGGACATTCCTTTCAGCACAAAACATATACAATGGCACCCCCCCCCATAATGTATACAGGTAGTTCTTGACTAACAATCACAACTGGGACCAGAATTTCTCCTGCTAAGCAAGGAGGTTGTTAAATGTTTTGCCTAATTTTACAACTTTTTTGCCGTGATTGTTAAGTGAATCCTTGCAGCTCTTAAGTAGATCACAAAGTTGTTAAGCAAATTGGCTTCCCCCTTTGACTTGGCTTGTCAGCAGCCAGCTGGGAAGATCGTGAGCGGTGATCACATGATCCCAGGATGCTGCAACCATTATAAATACGTGCTGGTTGCCAAGTGCCCAGATTCTGATCAGGTGACTGTGGGGATTTTGCTCTGGTCATAAGTGCAAGGATCAATTATAAGTCACTTTTTTCAGTGCCATTGTAACTTTGAAGGATTGCTAAATGAATGGTTATAAATTGAGGACTACTTGTCGTTGACCCTAGATTTTAAGCTAGTGCATCATTGAATCTCTCTTGACTCTAATCATTTGTTGCGTATTCATTTATGTTTGGTTATGTAAAGCAGAGTTCCCCAAAACTTTCCGGCTTTGTGGACCAGCGTGAGTGGGGGGGGGGAGAAGGGATGTTTTGCACAAGCAGTGAGCATTTGCACAAGTGGCAGGCACATGTGTGTACACGCTCACCTGCTGCTTGTGCAAGTGGGGATGCACAAGTGCTTGTGTGCTTGCCCACTGCTTCCGTGGCCCTGTTTCGAACAGCTCACAGCCCGGGAGTAGCCCACGGCCGAGAAGTTGGGACCCTTGATGTAAAGCATCTCCTTTACACTTGGCTACGGTTCCTCTACAACATCCCAGTTTCAGTTCTTCCTAATTCAGATGAAAAGAATAGGCAGCAGTTTCTGCCAAGGGGAGAACCCATTAGAGCACTGGGAGAGGAAATGCTGGATATTTCTGGACATTCCTTAGGTGATTTCTTGTCTGGAATTGCTGAATTCCTTCACTTTAATTCTTTACTTTTCCCATGGCTGGGATTCAGGTACACAAATCTGAAAATTATTGGTTTGAGTCTCAGTGCAGCGAGAGCTCCCTAAATCAAGGCAGATCCAACTGAAAGTGGGATTTACAGCTAAATGTCTAGGGTGTTTCCAGGTTAGACTTTTACTACATAATTGCTCATTTACAGAATTTTAGGGGAAAGGAGGAGCTCATCATTGTTTTCCGTTTGCAGTTGACTTACATTTTCCAAACCGCTTTTGACTGCTTTTAATGAAATATAGACAAGACAACACATACAGTGTCTTCTGACTGCTAATACCATGCCCAGAAAAATGGGGTCTCTATAAGGAGATCTACAACAAAAGGAGACCACACAGCAATGACTCTTTTCTTGGTTAGCACTGCCTACAAGGATGCCCAGAGAGGAACTGAGAAGATGACTATTAACAACAGGCAGGTTCATGTAAAATTAAAGGCCTTCAAGAGATGCAGTCCTCCAGATGATCCCACAGTTGAGCAGCAGCTAGTCAAAAGTGGAAGAATATATTCCATGTATCCAATGGTAATACCACTTAGACTTATATACCGCTTCACAGTGCTTTGCAGCCCTCTCTAAGTGGTTTACAGAGTCAGCATATTGCCTCCCAACAATGTAAGGATACAGTGCAGCCTCATCCAGCCAAGTGCAGGTGTGCTGGTTTACGACTTCCAAAGCCCTGGTGGCACAGTGGTTAACATGCAGTATTGCAGGCAAACTCTACTCACTGCTAACAGTTCGATCCTGACCAGCTTAAGGTTGACTCAGCCTTCCATCCTTCCGAGGTCGGTAAAGTGAGGACCCAGATTGTTGGGGAGGCAAAATGCCTCCTCTGTAAACTGCTTAGAGAGGGCTGTAAAGTGCTGTGGGATGGTACATAAGTCTAAGTGCTATTGCTATTGCGGTAACCTCAAACTAAGATAGTCAATGTATCCAAAGATGCCAGGGAGTAGGAGAATGGGATCACACCTGATTTAGGACTTCCTGAAGTTCCTAAATAGCTTTCAAAGGCATCCAGGCAGACAGCATGTTAAAAGCATCAGTCAGAATTCCTCCCCCATCCCCCATCGTATGAGTGTTTTGAACATTTGAAAATATTATTTAATTGTCGACATTCACCAACCTCATACCCAACCTGGTTCCTTCCAATTGTGGTGCAGCCTAGATTTTCAAAATTGATTTATGGGAGGCTGATAGTTATGGGAATTGAAGTCAAGGAGGACTTTAGACTGGAGAGCCTAGCCTAGACCTTCTTGCTTGAGAAGGAAACCTATCCTTGCCTGCCAAGGAAAAAGCTTGCCTTTTGCCATGCTTTCAGACTGATTCTCCAAATCCAGGCCAATTCAGTTCAGCCATGTCGATTGTGAGCTTATGAAGACCAGCTGCCTCTTTTACTGTCTACTGAAAATAGTAGATTCCTGTTGTGGGCCTCAGTGCCAGCTGCAGGATTTGGTAACAGAAGTCCCGGCCAAACATTCTCAGTGGGCCTCTTTAACCTAGACAGCCCCAGTGTGCATTTTGTTATGCAAGTATGCCTGAGAGTGAGTGAGTGTGTGTGTGTGCACGCCTTGTAACGGATGTGTTACCAACATGTACGGCTGGAACACAACGTGCTCATTTCAACTGTGCTGCTGCTATTAAAACAACAGTAACGTTGGTCTTTCCCACCCCACCTCCCTCTTGTCCAGGAGCTGCAGAATGTAAAGTACTAAATATATATATACAAACACAATGTTTTCTTCTCAGAAACAGAATTAACTAGAATCAGATGTCCTACAATTTATTTCCTCCTTTTTTAAAAAAAAAAGTATTTCTTTTTTCATTTCTAGTAATATAATCACCGTGATATACACAGGAAGGCTTGCAAAAACCTTCAAGGTGTTTACATTAAAAAACACACACAAAAGTTTTGTTTTTCTTACTTGTGTATGTGAACCTCCATCCCTCCTTGATGTCTGTATGACTGGTGGTCAAATTTATAATTTCAGAAATGGAAGGCAAATTTTGCCCTTCCACCAACAATGTTCCTACGTGGAGTACATCTTCCTCATAAGAATAAACAGACATTCATTTTTTTATGGGAAAAAATGGAAAGATACACAGAGCAATGTTTACAGAAGACTAAACTTGCTTCTTGAATAACCTTCTCCCTTGTTTTCAAGAATTAGCTGTTGTTTATCACTATGTCCTTTAATCTGTATGTCTGCTTTTTGGGTTTTCTTTCTTGACTGGGTTACCTCTGTGCTGGAATTTGGGAGAAGAGAATGGAACTGGCTTTATAGGTGTAATTGGACCTATAAAGCCTAGAAATGCAAGACTTTAAAGATTGTCCACTCAAGGAGCTAGAACAGTGATGGCGAACCTTTTAGAGACCTAGTGCCCAAACTGCAACCCAAAACCTACTTATGCATCGTCGGGTGCCGGGTGGGTGTGGCCCATTGGGTGGGCGTGGCTGCGGTGGTAACAGCAGACTGGGTGGGACTAAAAAGTTCAATCAATTCCAACTTTGCAAGATCTTTTTTTTCCCCGCGAGAAGTTGAAATTGACTGATTGATTGAACCTTTTTTTTGTACACGGCGGCAGAGGCCTAACGCGAAGAGGTTTTATAAAACCCAGCTGAAGGCCTAGGACTGGGGTGACGGCGCGCGTGCCCACAGAGAGGGCTCTGAGTGCTGCCTCTGGCACCCGTGCCATAGGTTCGCCACCATTGAGCTAGAAGATTACTACACTTCTAAAGTCCTGGAGGAAAGATTGGATATCAGTTTAACAAAGAAATAATAATGATGATCAGAATAAAGCAGAAATAAGGAACTCCATGGCTTGGATAAATTTAGTGCTCTGTGAGGATATTACTGAGGTGATACACTGGCAACCAGTTCCACGCTACACCAAGGGTAAAGCTGAATCTCACTCACCACACAGCTGCCATTTCCTTGTTTCATCGAATATTCTGCAGAAATGCAGAATAAAATGGGGTGACCAGAATTGATGTAAACATCACAGCTCAACTTTGATGGAAAAACAGATAATGTTTGGAAAGGAGCAGGATGCCAAGACGTTAACCGTTTAAACCAGAATTTATTTGTTTGTTCAATATCTGTAGCCACCCATTGCACATATGAATGGTTGAGGGAGCTAGGAGTAGCTAGCTTATCAAAGAGAAGGATTTGGGGGGGGGACATGATAACTGTTCTAGTACTTGAGGAGTTGTTACAGTGAAGAGGGGACCGACTTATTCTCCAAAGCACTAGAGGGCAGGACAAGTAATGGGTGGAAGCTTGTTAAGGAGAGATCCAACCTAGGAAAAAATTTCTGACAATGAGAACAATTCATCAATGGAACAGCTTGCCTCCTAAGGTTGTGGGAGCTCCATCACTGGAGGTTTTCAAAAACAGACTGGACAACCATTTGACTGGGATGGCATAAGGTCTCCTGCCATCAGCATGAGGTTGGACTAAAAGACCTCCAAGGTCCCTTCCAGCCCTATGATTTTATGTTCTATAAGTAGATGGCGAACAATCATCAATCAGTTAAAAGCCAAGTACAAGTACAGTAGTCCTCAACTTACAGCAACAACAACACAGCAATAAGAGCTGTTGGGACTACTCCTTCCCCCAAGGAAAAATTAATCATCACTCAGACTTGGTCTGGTGTTGTCTCCCAGGCAGCCTTGACCAGCCAGGAGGGAGTATGGGTCTAAAACAAAAGTGGCCAAACTAGCAGTAGCCCTGTCCATTTCCTCAGATTCAACAGGATTGAATTCCCCTCCCCCATGATAACCATGTAAGACTCAACCCTCATAACATTCACTGGTTCTGCCCAAAGGCTGGAGTCCAACGTAGCACAAATATGAGTGGCTTTATCTGTTAGTTGTGCACTGTATTCCTCATAGTAACCCTGTAGGTGAATCCCAATATTACTCCTTTGAAGAAAAGACCGGATCACCCATAACAGGACTGCTGGGCAACTATTTGCAGATAAAATAATGACAGAGAAATAATTACTGCTGCCCTCATTGTCATGTGGTAGGCTCCAGTAGCAGTTGTAGCTTTTGTTCTATCATCTGTTTCCTGTTGTTTTTCACTAGTGCTGTAGGTGTCTTGTAGCTCTGTTTAGTTTCCTTAGTTCGTCCACATACCACGGAGAGTTGCGGGAACCATGGAGTGCAGACAGGCCACTCAGGCATAATCGGGTCCAAAACCACAGCTGCTCTCCCATTCCAAGGCTTCAGTCAGACTACAATCCCAAGCTCCCTCTGAAATCCAATTGGGTCCATCAATTTCCTAGGGTGGGGCTGATCTAATAGGTCCAGCCTATTAGATCACTCTCTAAAGCTGACCGGGTTGTGATCTGATGATGACGGGAAGAAACTATCTCCCCCAATTCCAGAGCATCCTGCCACTCTTCCAGCAGAAAAACCAGGTCAGGTGAATGACCTCTATTATGCATCAGGCCCTGGATGTCTTGGGAGAGGCTCATGGCTGTCATGGCGGCCATGTGCTCCTGAGCTATCTGAGACCCTGCAACCAGACAAGGCCCCCAAGACCATAATCCTGGTGGACTCCACCACCTATCCACTCAAGGAGTCAAGAATCTCAGGCAGAGAGGTTGCTATGCAGCAGAGAGGCTGGTACAACAGCAAAAGTGCCCAGCTTAATGAATAGGGTCTTGTACCCAGCAATCTCAAGGACAGCAACCTTGAATGCCCCCCAGTTATCTTGGATAACTACTGCCACCCCACTAACTCTACCCTGGGGACATGGCTGGTGCCACACATGGAACTCAGCTGAGCACATCTCAGAGAGGGGAACACACACACACACACACACACACACCGTCTCGGTAATGCACGCCTGGTCACCCCTTTGCTGACAATCTTCCGCCATATCTCTCGCTACCTGTCACAATTTGCTTTCACAACAATCGCATTCACATAATTGCCTTCCCAAGTTCATTGTTAATCGATCTAGAATTAATCCACATCTTCTAAACTCTTTAACACAAAGCAGAGCCTCTCCCCCCTACAAAACTGTGTATGTTGGTAATCCTAAAACAATGCTCCCAAACATACCGATGGGCAGCATTTTGCATCATCTCTCTTACCACATGAACTTGGGAAAATACCATAAACCGAGCTTTCTGAACTCCTTATACGGACCCCTGGAGCGCAGGGAAGCTGTCATTACCCGCTAGACAAAAGAAGAGAGTCTCTCTCCTTGCTTTGTGACGGGATAAAGTGAGACAGAAGGGTCCAGGCAAAAAGAAGAGGGTGAACTCTTCAGGGGTCAAGGAGGCAGGGAAGGAGGAGGAGGAGAAACGATCTGTTGGGCTCCTTACTGTGACTCATTCTTCTCCAGATGGCCTGGACAAGCCCATCTGTGTCTCCCCAGGGTCACAGAGGCCAGTTCCTCTGCTTTAGCAGGGTAACTGTTCCTGACAATGAGGCCAAAGGGCAAAGGCAGGAGGGGGCTCCTGCCAAAAGGGGAAAAACCCCATTGTCCCATTTAGCCAAGGCCAGCAGCACCAGATGTGCAGGAGAGAGAGAGAGAGAGAGGTGTAAAAAGGACAGGTATGAACGATCAGCTTCCATAGCTTCCATAGCATCTCTAGCAGTGCCCTCAATGCCAGAATCAAGACTCAGGCTAGCTAGACTTCCTAGAAAAACAATCATAGTCCAGTGGAGCCCCCCCCCCCCGCCCACTCCCTTGGATAATCCATACATTTACTTAGAAAGGCCAATATTTTTCTTTTTCTGGATTTCCTGCTTACAGCAGCGTAGTTATCGTAACTGGTGGATATAAACATTTATGTCTGATTTTATTTGAGTCGCAATACAGTACAACCCTAGATATGTTTACTCTGGTCAGTCTTCTTTCAAGGCCAGCTGATTTCATGAATACACCCTTAATGTTTTCTTGGCAACAGCACGGAAGTGGTTTGCCACACCGCCTTCTTCTGGGATATAATTTTTTTTAATCTTCCTGGTCTAGCCTACAGCTTTGGTATTCCTTTAGAAATCTTCCATCCAAGGACTCACCAGGCATAATATTACTTAGCTTTTGAGATGAAGTCAACAAGGCATTGCTACCTGATTGAGGTCCACCTGACTTACTTGTACAGTTTAAATTTTTTTTAAAAAAAAATAAATACAAAGTTTGGAACTGATCTTAAGACTACCTTTAATGTGATATAGACATAAAATGTTAAAAAAAGATACAGATTTACATAAAGAAATAAAAATATGCGATCAGCATGAAACAATCCCAAAAGTGCTTTGTCAGGAGACAACTGGACTTTCCTGTTTTTCTTTGAAGACATTTTGCTTCTCATCCAAGAAGCTTCTTCAGCTCTGACTAGATGAAGAACCTTCTTGGATGAGAAGCGAAACGTCTTCAAAGAAAACAAGAAAGTCCAGTTGCCTCCTGAAAAAGCACCTTTGGGACAACCATGACCCGGATGACTGAGAATCTCCATAGACATTTAGCATGAAACAATAAAAACAGAGTTAAAAACTAAGTCAGCCTTCCCTCCCAAATAAAAAGCAGTTTGACCGATAATTCTTTGTTTACTTGCCAGAGAGTAAGCACCATTCCATCCATCAGAACATCCCAGATTTACATGGTTCACTCTCTTTGCGTGGGAAGCCTTCCTCTGCAGTCATGATTAAAAAGGCATTTAAGTCATTTTTTTTCTCTTGAAGGGAGAAGACATTTATAAACATATATAATAGCATTTGGGGGAATTCTATATTAGAATACAGATAGTCAGTGGTGGGATTCAAATATGTGAACAACCGGTTCTCTGTGTGGATGCCGCTTCCAGAAGTCCATTCTGGGCCTGGGCAACAAAAAATTAGCTACCGGTTCTGCCGAAGTGATGTGAACCGGCTGAATCCCACCACTGCAGATAGTCCTCCACAATTGAGCCCAAAATTTCTGTTGCACATATAGAACATAGAATAACAGAGTTGGAAGGGACCTTGGAGGTCTTCTAATCCAACCCCCCTGTTTGAGCAGGAGACCCTATACCATCTCAGACAAATGTCTGACCAGTCTCTTTTTGAAAGCCTCCAATGAAGGCAAGCTATTGCTATCCGAGACATTTTCAATGCCTTGTAACTTTGAATGGTCATTAAATCAACTGTTGTAAGTCAAGGACTACCTTTATAAGGTAAAATCTTATTGAAGTCATGCTTGTTCCTGTTGACATGGAGATGCAGTTTTCATGACTATAATATGGAAGTTCACTTTGCGAATCCCTTTTTTCCAAAATGATTGCTTACTTCCCAGTCTAGCATACAGCCATGGAATTCCTTGGTGGTCCCCCATCCCAGCAATAGTCAGGCTCAAGCCTTCTTAGCTTCTGAACCCAGACATGATCAGCCAGGTGCTGCCACCTGCTGAGACATTTTAGTGGACCAAACACGTGGTTACATTTGTATGCTGGTCTCTCACTTTCTCTTTCTCACACTTATACAGTACATACAACAGAGTATCATAGGATTTGGCAATATGGGAACTGCATTATACCTAGCTAGCATGACATTTTGTACTAAACTAAACTGTGGTTTAGTTTTGGCTTACATAGGTGCTTGAAGTTGGGTGTGAAGTATCCTATGATGACTTGTTCAACAAATCATGGTAAAAATAAACTATGCAATGTGGAAATCTAGTCACTGAAATAAATAACCAATTCATTTAGATCAAGAGCATCCAACCGATGGACTTCATGCAGCCCTGGATAGCTAGTAATGTGGCCCCACAATAGCATAAACGTTTAACATTATTGTAATATTTATCATTTTAGCGATATACATTTTATATGCAACCCAAGACAATTCCTCATCATTCGATGCAGCCCAGGCAAGCCAAAAGGTTGGGCGCCTGTAAATTAGGTCATCATTGTTTATTCTGGTAAGGAGAGAAAATAAATCAAATCTATTGGTAGATCTGATTGCATAGTAATTATAACAGTTAAAATTGCTCCCACCCCCACTGAAAAACCTTCATATTATTCAAGAGTGTATTTTTTGTGTGGAAAAAGAATGAGATTTTATATTTGAAATAAATTTCCAGGGTCATATTTTAATTCAGCAATAATGTTTTGCAGCAAGCTAGATTTGGCGAATGCTGGGAATCCAGTTATAAATCCACCAGAAATAATTTTATATAGACTCAATCAGATTTCTCCAGAATTTCAGAGATGTTTGCTTCTGGAGATTCTGGTCGCTGAAGTTAAGATCTTCTGCGTACATGCAAGGTGTCTGCACAAGTGGACTTAGCTTAGACTGCATATCATGTGACTAACTACAGAGGAATGGCACAAAAGCATAATAAAGGCTTGGACATTTAAACCCTGTTCAAAAAGATGCATTAAGTTTTACTGGTTAGAAAAATCTTTCTCACTGCATCATTACGAGCATTTTTTAAAATGAAAATATGTAACATTTTTTTTAAAAAAACTTGGAGTTAGCTAATGGGAGGCCCTAAAGGTATGTAAGGAACTATTCCTGTTTTGTTGATTCCACACTGCAAGGTCAAACCCCAGAAGTATGACCTGCTTGTGGGATATGCTCCAAGGCAGTTGGCTAGTTTTTGTGGCAAACAGAATGCAGAGCCAGACAGGTCTTTTGGTCTAACCACCAAGGCATTTTTTAGGGGACCTACTTTGAGGCCCATTCCAGCATTTCCTAATTGCTATGGCTGTTTCCTTTCCCATCCCAAAAAACATCCTCAGGGTCCAAGGTTGTAGCTCTACCTGGCTTATATTGTCCATGGAAAGATAGAAGCAGATTTTGGAGATCCGGATACAAAAGAGGCTGAAATAAAGTCCTTTGGGGATGTAAGGATTCCGGCTTATAAAATAAAAGTTCAGGCCTATCTACTGCAATTCTGCTGTTTCTCTTCTTTTTCTCTATTGTTGTTGTTGTTAGTTGCGAAGTCGTGTCCGACCCATCGCGACCCCATGGACAACGTTCCTCCAGGCCTTCCTGTCCTCTACCATCTTCTGGAGTCCATTTAAGCTGACGCCTACTGCTTCAGTGACTCCATCCAGCCACCTCATTCTCTGTCGTCCCCTTCTTCTATTGCCCTCAACCTTTCCCAGCATTAGGCTCTTCTCCAGTGAGTCCTTCCTTCTCATTAGTTGGCCAAAGTATTTGAGTTTCAGCTTCAGGATCCGGCCTTCTAAAGAGCAGTCAGGGTTGATCTCCTCTAGGACTGACCAATTTGATCGCCTTGCAGTCCAGGGGACTCGCAGGAGTCTTCTCCAGCACCATAGTTCAAAGGCCTCAATTCTTTGGCGCTCAGCCTTTCTTATGGTCCAACTTTCACAGCCATACATTGCAACTGGGAAAACCATGGCCTTGACTATACGTACTTTTGTTGGCAGGGTGGTGTCTCTGCTTTTTAGTATGCTGTCTAGATTTGCCATAGCTTTCCTCCCCAGGAGCATCTTTTAATTTCTCTCTATATGTCTTGCCTTAATCATAGCCATGATCTAATTCCCATTTTTACAGCTATTACTATGGTTCGTGAGTTGGCATTTTAGTTTGCTTCAGATATACAGTAACAGGAAACTGCAGTTTAGCCTCTCCAGATTTGGTATCCTTGGCCACACGTTGGAGATTGCCATTTTATTTTCAATGGCGCCTATATCAGTTCTTTCCAGGTCCTTTTCCTAAAAGTTCCTCTCCATCAGCTGAAGCCAGGAAAGAACCTGATCTGGAATAACAACTGCTACAATCAAGGGAGGGAAAGGACCCACAATCTCTGCAATATGTTCCTTTGCATTCTTATGTAACAGGGCCAGCATAGCAGCCATTTTTAAAAGCATTTCCTCTACACTTCAAGATTAATTTGACTCTGTTCAATGTGTTACAGTAAGCACACCGCAGAGTGTTATTTACTAGAGGACACAAAGCTTAATATGAATCTTAAGTTTGCATTTCAATTCTGACCAAATGTTAACTCTGCTTGCTTTGGAGTTAAATGTCAACAGAGATTAAAAGAAAAGATTGATGATAGCTGATCGTAACAACAGCACTCAAGCGGGCATTTGTTTTTCAACCAAACACAATGTTTGCGATTTTTAAAACTTTTTATTTTTCCAAATCTGAACTGGTGGATTTTTAGTGGATTTAGTGGCGTATTAGAAGAGAGATACAGAAATGTGACCTGAAATATCGAATTTTACCATTTTAACAAGTTTTAAAACCAACCTGAGAGATTTGTAAGACTGAGGTGTAAAAAATGCATGCAGGAACTGGGCTGCATAAAATTTGCATATATTGTCGTAAGGTTTTCGTCTAATAAAAGGAGTTTATCAACTTGTTCGGACTTCTGCCTACTTCCCTGCCTATAGTAATCCCCTCTTCCGGAAAACGAGGGCAGATGCATCAGTGAGAAGGGGCGAGCATTCTACAGATGGCACGTCTTTCTTTCATCGTTAATTTACAACTCGGAGCCATTGTTTCCTGTTGGTGTTAGTATTTACTCTCCACTTTTTAAATAAACCCCAGATCTCGGGGAATTTGCGCCGATCTGCAGTTGAAGGACCACCGGGCGGGCCTGTCAACGTAGTTTCGCTGCTCTGCTTTTATTTTCCTTCCCTCCAAATGCAGTACAGTAACGTATTGGGGTTACAGTACCCGAGGAACATTAAGTATCGACTTTCTCTCTCGCTGAAGAAACTGTACATTCCTTGCCGTAATTTAAATTTCTATTTTCTTCCACTCGGAGGGCGTTGCAGTCTTCCAAACATAAACTTCCAAACCTTCAGTTCCGTTCCTGCCTCCCCCGTTCCCCCCCCTCCCCCCGCCAGCAGGGCCTGTTGGGAGAAGCCAGCCATCCTACAAGACGGCCAGCCCCCAAAAGGGGCGTGGCCACCTCTGCCCTTCTCTTTTCTCCGGCGCCTGGAATGTTTGTTAGGTAAACACCGCATAGTAGAGTTTTTAGCCACGCCTCCTTCGCTCTCCCCCCCCACTCTCTCTCTGGGCCAATAGAAATGCTGGAGCGGTTTCAAGGCTACTCCCTGTGTAGAGAGCCACTGGACTGGTGGTAACAAAATAACAAAAGCCTCGAACGTTGCAAGAGTAACGGGGCTCCCCCCCCCACCTTGGCTTCGCTCCCCCGCCCGGTTTGGCCCTTATGCACGCCGGAGAGCCCGTTTGGTCCGATTTGTGGAAAACCGCCGGGCGGAAGCGAGGCGCCCAGAAAGGATCCGGAGCTTGGTTGTTTATCTGGAAGGGAGAGGACTGGAAACCGCCCGTGTCCCATTTCCTCGCGCGCGCGCCTGTGTGTGTGTGTGTGGGAGAGGGAGAGAGCGAGACAGTGTGGGGTTGCCCCCCACCTTTGCTTCAGCCCTGGATTCTCCATGTTGGACCCGATCTGAGGAGCGTCTACACCGCTGCCTTTGCAAAGAGCTTACTCCGCGGCTTTGCAATTGAAGGAGGAGCGGGCGAACTCCTTCCTTCTCCATCGCGCTCGT